>NC_053028.1:72367856-72469756 GCF_003073215.2 Triticum urartu | reverse complement strand
TATAGGGAGGGGGTGCTCCCGTGGTCTAAAATCCATCTATGCACGATAGAAAATTCTGAAAAAATACATCTATGATCCCTCAACGTCCCCGCCTCTCTCATGAACAAAAGAAAATCTGTGAATTAAAAAACATCATGTTCTATGAACAAAAAACATCATATTTTATCCACATTCGTGCATACATCATATATGTGATCATCTATGAAAAAACATCATATTCTATAAAAAATCATTACATATATATAAAAAAAACAAGCATATATATATATGAAAAAAAATTGCAAAGGGAGGGCGCCGGCGGCCGGACCAAGCTGAGGAGAGGACCGCACGTGCGGGGTCGATGGCGAGGATGGCGTCGGGGCAGGGGCGCGAGCCACGGCAAGGGCGGGCCGGGGCGGCGCGGGCGACGGCGACGGGGGCGGGCTGGGGCGGCGCTCGTCGGGGCAGGGGCGTGGGCGACGGCGAGGGCGCGGGCGACGGCGATGACGGGCACGGGCGAGGCGACGACGACGGCGGGGGCGGCGGGCGACGTCGGGGCAGCCTGGCGGCGTCGGCGTCGGGGCGGCAACTGCGAGAGATGAGAGTGAAAATTTCCCAAGTGTGGACTTATATAGGAAAGCCTTTAGTCCCGGTTCGTGACACAAACCGGGACTAAAGGTGGGCATTAGTCCCGGTTGGTGGCACCAACCGGGACCAAAGGCCTTTTTCAGCAGCCCAAAGGGCGGGAAGTGGCGGCCTTTGGTCCCAGTTGGTGGCTCCAACCGGGACTAAAGGAGGGCATTGGTCCCGTTTGTGGCCGGTTGGTGGCTCCAACCGTGACTAAAAGGGGGCATTGGTCTCGGTTGGTGCCACAAACGGGACCAATGCCCCCCTTTAGTCCGGGTTGGAGCCACCAACCGGGACCAAAGGCCTGGCGCAGTGCGGTGGGAAGTTTAGTCCCACCTTGCTAGTTGAGAGAGCTCAGCACCTGTTTATAAGCTGCGTTGCGGCTCAGGTGCTGAGCTCCTCTCTAATATGCAGGCAGTACTTGCCTACCCTTGTCACTGCCTTGTTGGGCCTATTGGGCCTGCAGGCCTGCATCCTGGCCCAGGTACAGATGTGTTTCTAGTTGTATGCAGGCCGTGTGGCCCAATAGGTGGCATTTTTATTTTTTCTAGTATTTGTTTTGTTTTTTGAATTATTTATTTTCTTTTGATTCTTGCTCTATTTTTTATTATTTTTGCTTTTAGTTTTATAAAAATTATAAACTTTCTGTTAGTGCCATTAGTTTTCAAATTTGAATAGTTAAAATTTGAATTCTTTGAAATTTATGTGAATCACAAGTTTGTGATTAACTTTACTAGAAAAATAGTTTTTTTTTTCAGTTTTTTTTGTTTTCTGCATTATTTATTTTCTTTTTTTTTGCTTTATTTTTTAATTCTATTTTGCTTTTAGTTTTAGAAAAATTATGAACTTTCTGTTAGTGCCATTAGCTTTCAAATTTGAAAACACTTTTTTTGTTTTTTTCTTTGTTGCTTTATTTATTTTATTTTGTTTCTACTTACAACAAAATACTTATTGTTGCTATTTTTTCCAGTTCTTTGTTTTGTTTTCTGCATTATTTATTTTCTTTTGTTTTTTGCTTTATTTTTTAGTTCTTTTTGCTTTTGGTTTTAGAAAAATTATAAACTTTCTGTTAGTGCCATTTAGTTTTCAAATTTGAAAACACTTTTTTAGTTTTTTTTGTTTTCTTTGTTGCTTTATTTATTTTATTTTGTTTCTATTTACAAAAAATACTTATTGTTGCTATTTTTAACTTTTTCCAGATTTTTTGTTTTGTTTTCTGCATTATTTATTTTCTTTTGTTTTTTGCTTTATTTTTATTTCTTTTTTGCTTTTAGGTCAGCAAAATTATAAACTTTCTGTTAGTGCCATTAGTTTTAGAAAAATTATAAACTTTCTGTTAGTGCCATTGGTTTTCAAATTTGAATAGTTAAAATTTGAATTCTTTGAAATTTGTGTGAATCACAAGTTTGTGATTAACTTTACTAAAAAATGAACATAGATGCACCTATAGAGAAAATTCGACCTAAATTCATAGTTTTCAAATGAACTCTGAAAAACTTGGCATAGCATATCCGTGTGTTACAAAGTTGGCATGGTATCATCATAATAGTTGCGGGAGAAAGTCTTCACTTTTTCTTCGCTTGTGTCATTTGCTTATTGCGCCGTAACCATGGATAATCTTCATCGTTTATCAGGATGCTTGGGTCAGCCTTGACATTGGAGGGAGGAATTTCATGAAACTTTTCATAATCTTCAGACATGTCTGTCTTGCCTTCCACTCCTAGGATGTCTTTTTTTCCTGAAAGAACTATGTGGCGCTTTGGCTCATCGTATCTTTTGTGCAAACGTTACAGGTCCTGCCGTGCCTCAGGTGTATCTTTTGTCTTCCCATACATGCCCAAGAAGCCTAGAAGGTTCACGCAAAGGTTCTTCGTCACGTGCATCATGTCGATTGAAGAGCGGAGCTCTAGGTCTTTCCAGTAGGGTAGGTCCCAAAATATAGATTTCTTCTTCCACATGGGTGCGTGTCCCTCAGCGTCATTCGGAACAGCTAGTCCGCCGGGACCCTTTCCAAAGATTACATGTAAATCATTGATCATAGCAAGTACGTGATCACTGGTACGCATGGCGGGCTTCTTCCGGTGATCTGTCTCACCTTTGAAATGCTTGCCTTTCTTTTGACATTGATGGTTGGTCGGAAGAAATTGACGATGGCCCAGGTACACATTCTTCCTGCATTTGTCCAGGTATATACTTTCAGTGTCATCTAAACAGTGCGTGCATGCGTGGTATCCTTTGTTTGTCTGTCCTGAAAGGTTACTGAGAGCTGGCCAATCGTTGATGGTCATGAACAGCAACGCCTTTAGGTTAAATTCCTCCTGTTTGTGCTCATCCCACGTACGTACACCGTTTCCATTCCACAACTGTAAAAGTTCTTCAATTAATGGCCTTAGGTACACATTAATGTCGTTGCCGGGTTGCTTAGGGCCTTGGATGAGAACTGGCATCATAATGAACTTCCGCTTCATGCACATCCAAGGAGGAAGGTTATACATACATAGTCACGGGCCAGGTGCTGTGATTGCTGCTTTGCTCCCCGAAAGGAACAATGCCATCCACGCTTAAAGCAAACCATACGTTCCTTGGGTCCTTTGTAAACTCATCCCAGTACTTTCTCTCGATTTTTCTCCACTGCGACCCGTCAGCGGGTGCTCTCAACTTCCCGTCTCTCTTACGGTCCTCACTGTGCCATCGCATCAACTTGGCATGCTCTTCGTTTCTGAACAGACGTTTCAACCATGGTATTATAGGAGCATACCACATCACCTTCGCAGGAACCCTCTTCCTGGGGGGCTCGTCGTCAACATCACCATGGTCATCTCGTCTGATCTTATACCGCAATGCACCGCATACCGGGCATGCATTCAGATCCTTGTATGCACCGCGGTAGAGGATGCAGTCATTAGGGCATGCATGTACTTCTCCACCTCCAATCCTAGAGGGCATACGACCTTATTTGCTGCGTATGTACTGCCAGGAAATTCGTTATCCTTTGGAAGCTTCTTCTTCAATATTTTCAGTAGCTTCTCAAATCCTTTGTCAGCCAAAGCATTCTCTGCCTTCCACTGCAGCAATTCCAGTACGGTACCGAGATTTGTGTTGCCATCTTCGCAATTGGGTTACAACCCTTTTTTGTGATCCTCTAACATGCGATCGAACTTCAGCTTCTCCTTTTGACTTTCGCATTGCGTCCTTGCATCGACAATGACCCGGCGGAGATCATCATCATCAGGCACATTGTTTGGTTCCTCTTGATCTTCAGCAGCTTCACCCGTTGCAGCATCATTGGGCACATCGTCTGGTTCCTCTTGATCTTCACCAGCTCCCCCCGTTGCAGCATCACCGTATTCAGGGGGCACATAGTTTTCATCGTACTCTTCTTCTTCGCCGTCTTCCATCATAACCCCTATTTCTTCGTGCCTCGTCCAAACATTATAGTGTGGCATGAAACCCTTGTAAAGCAGGTGGGAGTGAAGGATTTTCCGGTTAGAGTAAGACCTCGTATTCCCACATTCAGTGCATGGACAACACATAAAACCATTCTGCTTGTTTGCCTCAGCCGCATCGAGAAACTCATGCACACCCTTAATGTACTCAGAGGTGTGTCTGCCACCGTACATCCATTGCCGGTTCATCTGCGTGCATTATATATAATTAAGTGTCCAAATTAATAGAAGTTCATCATCACATTAAAACCAAAGTACATACATAGTTCTCATCTAACAACATATAGCTCTCCAGAGCATCTAATTAATTAAACCATACATCGAAACTATGTAAAACATTTCAATACGAAAACAAATGCGATCATAATCGCAACAAAGGTAACAATTGATCCAACGACATAATGATACCAAGCCTCGGTATGAATGGCATATTTTCTAGTCTTTCTAATCTTCAAGCGCATTGCATCCATCTTGAACTTGTGATCATCGACGACATCCGCAACATGCAACTCCAATATCATCTTCTCCTCCTCAATTTTTTTATTTTTTCCTTCAACGAATTGTTTTCTTCTTCAACTAAATTTAACCTCTCGACAATAGGGTCGGTTGGAATTTCCGATTCACATACATCCTACATAAATAAAATCTATGCCACGTTGGTCGGCATAATTTTCATAAACAATAAATGAACCAATAGTTATAAAGATAATATATATACCACATCCGAATCATAGACAGGACGAGGGCCGACGGGTGCGGATACCAAAACCATCGCACTATATAAGATGCAATAATAAAAGTAAGAAAATAATACAAGTATCTATGTAAACATACAAGTAAGAATATTTTTTCCTTTCAGAAAGAATATAAGAACAAGAGGCTCACCACGGTGGTGCCGGCGATGAGCTCGGCGCGGGTGATCGACGACGGTGATGACGGGGACGGGGCGTGACGGACCGCTAAACCTAGACAAATATTGAGGAAAATGGAGCTTGGAGGTCGAGCTTGGAGAGGAGAAAGCTTAAGTAGTGTGGCTCGGGCATTCCATCGAACACCTTGTGTGCATAGTAGGTGAGCTAGAGCACCACCAAGCCCTCTCCCCCTCGGTCAGAAAAAAACAGAGCAGTGTGCTCTGCTCTTACGCAAGGGGGTATATATAGGCACCTCATTGGTCCCGGTTGGTGGCATGAACCGAGACTAAAGGGGAGCCTTTGGTCCCGGTTCAAGCCACCAACCGGGACCAATGGTGGTGGGCCAGGAGCGAGGCCCATTGGTCCCGGTTCGTCCCACCAACCGGGACCAAAAGGTCCAGACGAACCGGGACCAATGGCCCACGTGGCCCGGCCGGCTCCCTGGGCTCACGAACCGGGTCCAATGCCCCCATTGGTCCCGGTTCTGGACTGAACCGGGACTAATGGGCTGACCCGGCCTGGACCTTTGCCCCCTTTTCTACTAGTGGGAGTTTATACCTTGCAAAAGAATGAATCATTTAACTAAATGATCACAACGACAAACTCTCAAGTTTGTCTAAGTGCTGGTTGTGCGAAATATCGCACCAATGATTACCAATTGGTCCGGTATTGGGTTAAATCATACCACTGGCTCACTGGAGGAAAATGATTTTAATGGGATAAGTTTGAAGTTCTACTTCAAAAGGGAAAAAAACCAGAAAATATTCTGGCATGGTAGAAGGTGAATGGACTCATCTATATTGATGATATGCTTGTGGAATGATATTCCAAAGATACTTTGGAGATCTCGTGTAGTCTCCTAGTTATCCCTAGATATCATTGGCCTATAATTGTACTACTACATGTAGTATAAATTGCAACATCTTGTCCCTCAGACATGATAGTTGAGGAAATTGAGTGTACGAGTTAGTTCATACTCAATCTTATTGCATACACAATAATTGTTCCTCCTTCATCATCATGGAATTGGACGATTAGAGAAATTATTGACAATTCTACTGGCCACAACTTAACAAGTTGCAATATTCCCAACAATCATCATATTGTTTTGTGTACTGCATGTGACATTGGGGAATTAATTCTAAGGCACTCTCACCTTAAAATTTGAAATGAGCCAGCCAATATTCTTGATTGCATTCAAGAATATGTTTGGATTATTCAACCATTATCTAGGTTATGTTGGTACTACATGGTGTTAATAGACGCATCAAGAAGATGGTCTTAGATGTGTATCATCTATACAAAACCATGTGTTTAATGAATTAATTGTTCAAATGGACGAATTTGGAGAAAATTATCCTAACGTGGGATAATTCCATTGCAATGCAAATATCGTTGAAGTTGATTCACGAGCATTCAATGGTTATATTTAGTATAGAGTACATAACCAAAATGGTTTGGCTTGATCTCTTATAAAAGAGATTCAATATTGCGTAGCCAATGTTGCAGAATTGTGATTTACCAACATTTTGTTGATGTTAATATGCGGTCTCACACTCCGCATATTTGGTCTAAGTAAGACCAAATGATACTGTACCCCCTTGCAGTTTGTACGTGGAAATAAGTAAAGTATTTCCCATCTGCGGCAATTCAGTTGTATACCGATATCACCACCCCAGCGTACATCATGGGCCTTCACATATGGTTGGGATCTATGTGAGGAATAACTGTGGTATATTCGTTAATCTGTGAAATACCTTAACCCTTACAAGAGAGTTATTTGCAGCCCATACGATGATTGCTTTTGCAATAAGAACATTTTCTGGCATTAGGGGAGATGAGTACCACAAAAAAATGCCAGGAAATGGATATGAAATGTCATAGACATTTTGTCCATGTACTTAAGAATCTGAACTACAGGTTCAAGTTATGAGAAATTTGCAGCATATTGCAAATACTCTGCCAAGTATATTCACTCATGACAAATGTGTCACTTTGGTCAAGTACGAGAAGGAGTGGAAGTACCTAATAAACCACTCATCTCCCTAGATGAGAGAAAGAGGGGGAGAATTCTGGTCGCATGAGAAGTTCTCATATGTTTCAGCGGAAATAAAGGAGATTGACTCCTCGACCAGTAAATATGATTCAGCATTGGGTTGAATGACACCTAAGGGATGCGCGGCATCCAAAGTCCAACACATATGTGCACACATTTTTAGGTGTTGGGACATAGAAACACCTTGACTCTGTTGTTGTGGGAAATCACAAGGAGTTAAGAGGCGTAATAAGAATTCCACAATGAGATTGATTCATGAGAATCGTATATGAGAAAGTCTACATATGTCTACATAAAATTCTTCTCGAGAATTGCTAGAATCCTTTTGGGCCCTCAACCAAATCCATGGAGAGTGTTGTTGCACTTATATTGGTTTAAATGAAAGGAATCAATTAAGGAAGAGTGGCACTCGTTCATCAAAAGAGAGGTATTTACCATTGTAAAACCTGCTCCTCATAAGTATCTCCCAGAGGGAAGAGAAGTGAATTTTTGTTTGGAAACAAAAATAAATGAGGTGGGGAGAAAGCGAGGCTTGTAGTACAAGGGTTGTTCATAGAAACCCGACATCGGTTATGATGTAGCATACCTTCTTGGTATGAGAGGAATTATGTTTTGATAATGAATGTTAATGGCTGTATAGATCCATATGGTTGATGTATGTAATGTCTACGTACTCCCATGGGTCAATTAGTTTGCATGTATATATTGAAGTCATTGAATGATTTAATATTCTGAATCCAAAGGTAAATCGCAACATTCATGTATGGAACTTCTGAAGTCATTCTATCTATACCAATATAAAAAGACCCAAATGGGCAGATCCAAACCATCTCGACCGTCAAATCTTGTTATCTAGCGGTTTAAATCGCTCCAATGTTGAGCACCAAACATGTTTAACGCTCTAATTACCCACCACCGCCATTGGTTATAAACACGTTTTGACTCAACGCTATCCCTTAAAATTTGTCATGTAATTAATATCCTACCATTCCCGCAAAAAAATAATTCATATCATACCAAATAGCAACATGCAACAAATATATCTTACCTAATATAACGTGCAACTAATATCCTACCTAATATAATCGTGCATTGCACGTACATTGTTACTAGTGACTTGAAGTAGTCGGAGAATTGTGTGGTGCAATTGACTCAGTGAGTTATTCCTTGACAAGGATTACTCTCATACTAATGATTGTTGACGTGTATTCATGAAGAAATCTTGGATTGGATTTTACATCACCTTAATTTGTGGTGTTGATGATCTTATCATTAAAGTCTATATAAGACATGAAATACACACAATCATGTTAAGACGGATATTTGGGTTAAACCAAATTATGCTAAGTTTATGACTTGAGCATATCCCCCTATGATATCAGTCTTCATATATCCGAAAGTATTGGAGAAGTTCAATATGGATATATTATATCAAAGACACATATGGTCATATTATACCTAATACGGGATACAAATCCTTGATACATAGGGGAGATGGTGAAGTGATAGTGTGGCATGAATTTTCATATCTAAATACCACCGAAGCACTCTTATATCTTGCAAAATATGTCAGGCCTGATACTATAGTTTTTGGCAATTTATTGAGAGTGCAGTTCCCCGAAAGGTATAAGGTTTGTGTAAGGAATATCCTCGGATATTTCCAGGGCACAAAGGGTCTTGATCAATTTCATCCGGAAAATCAAGATGAGGCCATGTTTGATATATTGATAGTGGCTAATTATCTGATCCCACAATGCCATATCAAAGACTGGGTTTGCTGGAAAAGTATTTTGAGGAAGTCTTCATCAGAGACTTTAAACGAGTCCTTCCAGTAATCATTCTATTTTATTTGAAGTATCACATAATGTGGATGACTTCATAGAATGATTGGCCACATGTGAAATCATGTGGAGATTATCATTATCTACCAAGATAATGTCACTTGTATTGCTTATGGGTTATATTTATCCTTGTGAATTACAGAAATGTAATAGGATAATATGCAAACAGATTATTGTGATATTCATAATGTCTCTATCAATGTTTATATTCTGGAACTAGGTTCGTGGAATTGGTATGAGATATTCTTGAGGTTTGCAAAGTTCAGGAGGATTAAAATCCCAAGTTATATAACCCGTTGGTGATCCTCAAATCACTCACACTGTACTCTTTTTCCCTTTATGAGTTTTCCATGATGGTTTCTCATATAAAGTTTTTAATGAGACAATATAAATACAAGTGCGGATATATGCCATATTATTTTCTACTTATATTTTTTCCACTGGGTTTTAAAGGACTTTTTCATGGCATATTATTATAAGGTTTCTCCTCGATTTTTCCCACAGGGTTTTTGGAGGAGTTTTCATTTTGCAATATACAGCTGACAAATTGATCAAGGGTGAGTGTTGAGAAATAAAATATGTGATCAATTGGGGGAGGGATGCCTCCCAGAAGGTGTCTGTTGAGGGAAAAGGTGTCTCCCCAACACACCCCTTCAGCATGTATATAAGTGGGTTTCCCACATTGCAATAGAACTAAGAGAATCATATGTGTCTCTCCTTTGTCTCCTTCACTTTGATATTACAATAATCCCTTCCCCAGGGGGATTGGAGAGGTTTGAAGGGGATTGGGAAGGAATTTGACTTACAGGGGGATGTAATCCCTCACAATCCCTTTAACCCCCTCAAACCCCGTGCAACCGAACAAGGCCTAAGAAAAGTTCACCATAATTTTTAGCCTTCACTCACCCATCAAACGAAACACATATGTGGCTATGTTCAACCACTTATCCTACCCAATCAAATATACATGGTGGTTGGGGAAACACATAGCCACCTTAAGCTAGCACCGAAACCAAACACACCATAGTTGTCTTCGTATGGCCCAACCCAAAGCATGTGCTTCATTGAATTGAATTGATCGATCGGTTCAACCCCTAGCACCAGTATTGGCTAGTGCAGACTTTGTAAAAAATGTATTGGCTAGTGTATGCCGACGCTGCTGGACGAGCTACTCCACGCTACTTTTGGAAAAACTATACATGCACGGCCCCACGCCTCCTCCTCCTTTAGCTGCCTCCGATGTTCGATGCATCTTCCTATGCTGGAATCACTACTCCCTCATGGCTCCACAGACATGGCCAGCTCCACTATCACCTACCAACATGATCCTTGTGCTCTATGCTTCCCGAGTTGTCAAAGGAAGCGACAACATCTTCAGCGGGGTCACATGAGATTGCGCCTGCACCACAACGATCTACAACCGCAAGCATGCACACCAGAATTGGAATGACCACCACCACAACTGCAATTCCCCGTGTTTGAATTTTATGTGTACATACAATACAAAAATATTGAAGGCACTCAAATTTAGTATCCAGTTTGTTTTTGTAGATCATTCTACCTGGCTTGCATTAACATCTTAGCAAAATATACAATTGTTATCACACATCACACTTGTGCGAATGCAATCATAATTCTGTAGGTATTGTTCGGAATTGTAGGTTTATATTGTGGCATCAAGTGAGCAATTGAAGTAACAAGAGTCTACATTATAGTAGTTTCTAAGACGAATATTCGTTTCTGAGCTCGGGCTCAGATGCTCCCGAAATCAAATCCATACATTCACATGTGGATCTGTGCACGCTGATGTATTCTCTTCTTGTATATATCATGTATCCTACTAAAATAAGGCCAGCACAGGCCCCGCATTTACTGGGACGGCACCTGGTACTGTAGGTATGGACCAACAAGTTCTCAGAAAGCTCAGTTATTTTCCTGTGCGGGCCCGAGCCGTGTCCTCGCTCGGTCTCCGTAAGGATCGTCCGCCTAGGCCGAGCCGCGCCATACTAGAGTTGACACTTCACCTCGTCGACGACCTGCGCCTATCTCCGGTTGCTCGTTCCTGCTCCACGTGCTCGCCGCCGATTCCATACACGAAGCCACAACTGTCCGCAAATGAAGTCAGGTTTGAATGCCAGCCCAAGCAACAAAACTTCCATATAGAAACGATTACCACAAGCAGTCGTACCTGAAACTCTAATCGGCCGCTAGAGCAACCACCTTCAGACCTCCTCATACTGCTCGCAGTGGATTCAGCCGCCGATGGTGCAATTTCTTAAAGGTGCCCTCGTGGCTTCTTGATTCGAATATACAATAATGCTGTAGCCAGGAAGGTAGCATCAACTAACAGCTCAAATTTTGAAATAACACGGTGCCACCCCAACTACCTGTCTTACTCAAGTTGCATTTACTCAACCAGCGGTTTAAATTTTGAAATAACACGGTGCGCACAGGACACTGATGAAAATATGCATGCAATGGTAGCCCGCACGACGGAGAAGTATCGCCAGCAATACAAGCACAGTAGAAAGTGGTGTGCCGGCTATAAGATTCGGTCATTTTTAAGATGCAGATAACCATAACATTGTATGGCCGAACATAACCAATTGTTTCTCAATGGTACATGATTTTACATACCTAAAAAATTGAAGAACGAGCATGGAGCAATGGTCACTGAAACACACTAGAAAATCCAAGCCGAACAAGAACACATAACACAAACTTAAATATCACAACTAAATTTCCGATCAGGCCCAGTAGCCTTGTGCATGGGTTGCGCCGTTGGCCTTCCATACCACTATTCATTTCCCCGGCTTTCATGGTTTCTTGGGGTCATCCCTCCTGTCCGGGCAGGTGGTTCACTTGTGGGCTTCTACAGAACCTAGTTCTCTTTCTCAGACCCTCGTAAGGCGTTTTTTCCCTGCTGTTCGTCGGCCTCCCGGGCCCTCTCTGCTTGCCCGGAGGTGCTAGTCCTTGGCCACCACTATCCTTAATTATGGTCAGCATCGTTGCCACCAACAAAGGCAGCCTTTCCATTTCCAGGCAATCTCCCATCGAGCAAGTTTGCCAAGCGGTCGTCAAAACCCAAACCATTCCTCTTCTCTGTTAATGGCGCGCCACTCACTAAAAAAGTACCCACGCCAGCAAACACATGCTCGAATGATTCTGCACTCGCATGGCCCATCTGCACGACATCCATAGCTTTTCAAATAAAGTATTGACTACCTACAGGTGAAAGACATGTTGACTGAATGATCCTTCTGGTAATTAATCAGGCGCTTGGGAAGTATGTCCCTCACGTCCTAGGTCCACCATTTCACGATATGCTTCACATGAATCTCCTCCGGATGAAGTATATCCATGATCTGTGCCAGGAGAACAAGGTGTTCAAAACTGTATCTTCTCTGACCTCAAGTTCAAACTAACAACAAATTCAGTTTTGGACACAACATGACGGAGAATTGAGAATTTACCTTAGCACATGGCAGCATAACATCCCAGTGTGCTCGAATTGTCCACACTCGCACGTAAACTCTAACTGGTCCTCATTTACGGTCACCTCGTACACAACTCTGCTCTATTTCTCTCTTTTTGCTGCATTATTGTGTGTTGTCACATACCTCATCTTCTCTACCTCTGTGACATTGTAGCCATTCCTTCAATTAGTAGACGACCGAACTCCTCAAACATAGCCCTAGTGCAAATTTTGCTTGCATGCCGTTCTATTACCAAGTTAGTTCTCCTCACAGCTCTGCCCTGTGTCACAGAGTTCTGAGAAATACTACAAAAGTAGGGGCTTGTTAGTGGTGGGAAGGAGAGCTAGTGTCTGGTTCTAAAAGTACTCAAAACAACTTCAGTGTACTTACAATCATGGTCCTCTTCTCCTCATAGCTTTCCTCACGCTCGTCGTCTATCTACAACCTCATGTATTTCCTAACGAAAATGTGCATCAAGCTAGCATCTGATGTCTTCAACATGCGATTCGCGCTCTTGATGCATTGTGTGCTTGTCATCTTGGCACAGGGAACACCTTTCAAGTATGGTTTTGCCCACTTCATTCTGATTTCGTAGATCTAAGTCATGTATTGGTGCTTCCTCATGTTGTACTTACCCAGCAGCATATCCCACACCCTCTCAAACTCGTCTTCAGTTAACATGCAGTTGACAACCTTGTAGAATTCAGCTTGGAATACAATCTTCGTGTACAAGGGACCCAAGCTCTCCTTAGCCTTCTTCAGCGCATGCACAAGTCCTCCACATCACTCATCCATGAGGGACATGGTGTCCGGGCTGGTGGTGCATGAGGGAGTCCTGGATTAGGGGGTCCTCCGGCAGCCGGACTATATACTTTGGCCGGACTATTGGACTAAGAAGATGCAAGATTGAAGACTTCGTCCCGTGTCCGGGTGGGACTCCCCTTTGCGTGGAAAGCAAGCTTGGCAATTCGGATATGTAGATCTCCTCCCTTATAACCGACTCCGTGTAAGCCTAGCCCCCTCCGGTGTCTATATAAACCAGAGGGTTTAGTCCGTAGGACAACAACAATCATAATCATAGGCTAGCTTCTAGGGTTTAGCCTCTACGATCACGTGGTAGATCAACTCTTGTAATACTCATATCATCAAGATCAATCAAGCAGGAAGTAGGGTATTACCTCCATCGAGAGGGCCCGAACCTGGGTAAACATTGTGTCCCCCGCCTCCTGTTACCATCAGCCTTAGACGCACGTTCGGGACCCCCTACTAGAGATCTGCCGGTTTTGACACCGACATTGGAGCTTTCATTGAGCTTTCCACAGTGCCGTCACGATAAAGGCTTGATGGCTCCTTCGATCATCGACGACAATGCGATCCAGGGTGAGGTTTTCTCCCTGGACAGATCTTCGTATTCGGTGGCTTCGCACTGCGGGCCAACTCGCTTGGCCATCTGGAGAATTTCGAAAGCTACACCCCTGGCCATCAAGTCAGGTTTGGAAGCTTGAACTATACTGCCGACATCCGCGGAGACTTGATCTTCGACGGATTCGAGCCCATGTCAGGTGCGCCGTGCAGTCACAACGAGCATGACTTAGCTTTGCCGTCGGACGGTGTTCGGGAGATCACACCTGTGGCCACTCCGGCTCTCAATCCAGAGCAGATCGTGCCATCCGAGGAAGTGTGGATAGACCTCGCCACGGAGGCCGCACACCCAGTGGCGATAGAGCCGAATACTGACTTCACCTCCTATGAGACCTGTGTTACCGGACCCTTGGATTCGTCCTCGGCCACAGGCTCCGAACCACTTGAGTCCATGCCTATCGAATCTGACTGGGCACCGATCATGGAGTTTACCTCCACAGATATCTTTCAGCACTCGCCATTGGGCGATGTGCTAAATTCATTGATGTCTCTCTCCTTGTCAGGAGACCCTCAGCCGAACTATGTCTGGCTTGAGTGGGAAACGGACGATGAAGGAATTCGTTCCCCACCCACCACCCACTTAATAGCCATTGTCGACGACTTAACCGACATGCTTGATTTCGACTCCGAAGACATCGACTGTATGGACGACGATGCAGGAGAGAAACAGGAACCACCTCCCACAGGGCGCTGGACAACCACTTCATCACACGATATATACATGGTGGATACACCCATAGAAAACAACAACGAGGAACGGGAGGATGCAGCGAAGGATAGTCCCCTCGAGAGGCAACCAACGCGACGACGTAGGCGCCGCTCCAAATCCCACCTCAGCAAAAACAACGTTAACAGCGCAAGAAAGAATAATACCCCGGTCGACTCCAAAGGAAGCGACGACCACATGGACCCAGCGATGGAGCGGGATGAGCCAGCGGACGGCGAACAGAGTACAGAGCCGCTGTCCGATCACGGCGACACCGAGGGTAAAGCTCATCAACCCGTCTCTGGAGACGAGAACAGTCCGGACGAAGATGCACACATCATCCCGGAAAGGCACCTGGAACAAGAGAACCTCCATAGAAGGCTTATCGCCACCGCGAGGAGCCTGATGAAACAGAAGAAAAGGCTTAAGGCTGCGCAGAATATGCTCAACAGCAGATGGAACAAAGTGCTTGACACTGAAGAAAAGTACGGCGGCAGTCGCCACACAAAGAGCTATCCAAAGCGCAAGCTGCTGCCTGAATTCGACGACGAGGCTTTAGAGCCCATTCAGCCGAAAAATAAAACGGCCGATCAGCAGGATCGACCAGCCCGTGGACGCGACAGAGCGGTTAACGACGCCGCACACAAGTCAGCACACGATTTCCGTGAAGACCCGCGCAAAAAAGTCGGTATGAGCAGGTCCATCTACGGGTCTAGGAAGTGCGCTCCGGCACAGGATCGTGGCCGCCCAAACGACTATGTTGACCAAATAACAGCTCAGAATCAAAACCAAATGCTGCAATCGTCCGAAGAATGCCATGACACATCAAAATACAAGGGTGCCGCGCACCCCCTATGCTTCACCGATGAGGTGCTGGACCACAAATTTCTAGAGGGATTCAAATCCGTGAACATAGAGGCATACGACGGAACGACAGACCCTGGGGTCTGGATTGAGGACTTTATCCTTCACATCCACATGGCTTGCGGAGATGATCTCCATGCCATCAAATACCTGCCCCTCAAGTTGAAAGGACCAGCTCGGCACTGGCTGAAAAGCCTCCCCGAACACTCAATTGGAAGCTAGGAGGAGCTTGAAGATGCTTTTAGGGCCAATTTTCAAGGGACCTATGTCCGACCTCTGGACGCAGACGATTCAAGTCACATAATTCAATAGCCTAGAGAGTCAGCCTGAAAGCTTTGGAATAGATTTCTCACGAAGAAGAATCAAATCGTCGACTGTCCGGATGCCGAAGCCCTAGCGGCTTTCAAGCACAGTGTCCGGGACGAATGGCTCGCCAAACACCTCGGCCAGGAAAAACTGAGGACAATGACAGCCCTAACAAGCCTTATGACCCGCTTTTGCGCGGGCGAAGACACTTGGCTAGCCCGTAGCAGCACCAGCAACCCAGGCACATCCGAAGTCAGGGATGGGAATGGGAAACCGTGACGCAATAAAAGCAAGCATCGAAACAATGAAGACAGCTCAGACAACACGGCGGTAAACGCCGGATTCAGGGGCTCTTGACCCGGTCAACGGAAAAAGCCATTTAAAGGAGTAATACCAGGCCCAGAGGCCCAGAGGCCAAAGTAATACTACCTTTAAAGGAGTAATACCAGGCCCAGAGGCCCGCTGTACGGGCTCTCTAGTACTAGAGGTTGTATTCGGTTCTTCCGACAACTTCCGAAGCGAAGAATTAACCTTCGACATCGCACCATTCCGAAGCGGCCATCAAACTACTCGGGAGAATGGCCTTCGCTCGTTTTAATGCAGTACCGCATTACGCTAATCTTAAGCTTAAGATGACCGGTCCACGTGGCATCATCATAGTTAGCGGAAACACAGAGCGTTCCTCACGTAGGGAGGAATATGTGGCGACTCTAGCAGCAAGCCACTGAACGGCCTCTCCAACCAGAAGAAATGATCAGTCGTCAAGACCGCGGACACGGTTAGACGAGTCCGGTGCACCACTAGCTGTAACAACTCAGATAAACCTGTGATTGGGTCGATGGATATACCCCCATAGGTGGTGCCAGGGGCTTCCCGCATGTAAAAAGGGCTATAGTTCGGCCTGACCCTATTTAGATTGCATTTTAATGGTTCATTAAGAGTAACCAATTTTTCGCACGAAGACTTTCACCTACATTTTTCTCTTTTACAGATGATCATCGTGCTACACCCTTCCAGAATACGGCACAACAGAGACACATGCGCAGACGTGTAGCAGGGCCCCGCTCAAAAGCTTCTTTTTAGGTTAAGACCCTGTGTAAACCTTTTTTTACTATCTCTTGTTGCTTCACTCCCTCCGAATACTCAACACAACCGAAAGGGACGCTGGCGTTATTGACATTTCGTCACGTCAAACTAATGCAAGTACCAGGAAATTAAGGGCTCATAATCGAGGGTGTTCCTCAGCCTAGTATATGATGCAAAGTCTGAACACCTTAGGGAGTGTTCGGCGTCGCGAGTTTGGCCTTATATGCATCAGCGCCGAATCATGTCTTTGGTCAATAGTTAGGTTTGCCCGGCTCCCGTGTTTTGCTACCTTACGTTCCGCTCGATCGGCTAAGGTGGCACCAGGAGAACTACTGCGATTGTGCCCTGGTTCATCTGGATGAGCACCTCAGTAGAGAAAGTCGAAAACTGACTGTCATGATAAAGCGCGAGACTGGTCAACCACTCGATGACTCAGTGGAATCTTCGCGATTCCTCCGCATTAACGAAGGACCGATTTTCCGGTCATGTATGTATGCGCACCATGTTCGGATGAGCGCAGAAGTACCAGGGCTATATAGTAGCCCCACCGTCAAACTCCTATGGCTAAGTGAAAGTGTTAAAGCCATATAGTCTGATTGCCTTGTTCACTGTGCTATCACCTCCTTAATGGACCAAGACGTTGGGTCAAGTGTGAACACGCGCTTTTCCAAATAGCCCCGCATTATATTCGTGGGGGCTGAAGCCGACGACTGCAAACTTTCAGGTTATATACATACATGAGCGGCTGCACAGGAGGCATCATAATACTTTCAGGAAAAAGTATAAATACGGCCTTTATAATCCAAATAGAATTGTTTTTACAATTGGCATACACGTCACTCGAACATGATACTCTTCGAGCAATGAGCCTCTATTACACGAGCGCCTTCCAGGACTTCTTCAAAATAGTGCTCAGCCGAGACCTGGCCTACAGCCGGATCCCGGGTCACAATAGCGGCGGTCTCCATCTCTGCCCAGTATGTCTTAACACGGGCAAGAGCCATCCGCGCACCCTCTATGCACGCTGACCTCTTTACAGTGTCGATATGCGGCACAACACCAAGGAATCGTTGCACTAAACCAAAATAACTATTCGGCCTTGGACCCTTCTGCCAAAGATGATCCACGACAGACCTCATGGCAAGTCCGGACAACCTATGGAGCTCGGCCCACTCGGCCATTTGTTCATTCAACAGTAGCGGACGCGTTGGAGTGCTGAACTGCGACCAGAACAACCTCTCCACTTCATGATCTTTCTGATCTTTGAAAAACTCAGTCGCATCAGCAACACTCATTGCCAAGTCCGAATACGCATCTACAACACTCCATAATTGATCCAGAGGGGCATATTTCAGATCTCCGAACTTCGACCGCAACAAAAAGGGCTTCCCAGCCGTGATATCTCCGGCTTGACGGAGCTCCTCCTTCGCCGCTCTAATTTCAGACCGGGTTTCCTTGGCTGCTTCCATGGCTTTCTTCAGGTCGCTTTCGCTTGGCTTTCCTTTTCAAGGAGCTCATATCGGCCGGCGGCATCTTTCAGCTCAAGAACCATCTTGGCTATTTTATCTTCACTCTGGCGACGAGCAGCCTGTTCGGATCTTAAGTCTTCGGCCGCCTTTAGGGCGACCGCATCACTTCTCCTTGCTTGTTCCATGGCTCGGGCAAGTTCCGCCCGAAGGGTCTCCATGGCTGTAGCTCCATCTACAGTAACAACATATTATAGATACTAGCATCTGTAGGGGAACGTTGCAGAAAACAAAAATTTTCCTACTCGTTTCACCAAGATCCATCTAGGAGTTCATCTAGCAACAAGTCATCGGATGCATCTACATACCTTTGTAGATCACGTGTGGAAGCGTTCAAAGAACGGTGATGATGTAGTCGAACACGACGTGATCCAAATCACCGATGACCAAGCGCCGAACGGACGGCACCTCCGCGTTCAACACACATACGGAACAGGAGACGTCTCCTCCTTCTTGATCCAGCAAGGGGGAAGGAGAGGTTGATGAAGATCCAGCAGCACGACGGCGTGGTGGTGGATGCAGGGCGTCACAGTAGCAGGGCTTCGCCTATACTACGAGAGAGAGAGACGTAACGGGGAGAGAGGGAGGCGCCAAGGGCTCGTGTATGAAATCCCTCCTCTCCCCCACTATATATAGGAGGGCCAAGGGGGGGGGTGGTGCGCAGCCTAGGACATCTGATCTCCTAGGTGCGGCGGCCAGGGGGAGGATTCCCTCCCCCCCAAGGCACCTAGAGGTGCCTTCCACCACTTGGACTCCTCCCCCATGGAAACCCTAGGCGCATGGGCCTAGTAGGGCTGGTGCCCTTGGCCCATGTAGGCCAAGGCGCACCCCCTACAGCCCATGTGGCCCCCCGGGACAGGTGGTCCCACCCGGTGGGCCCCCGGGACCCCTCCGGTGGTCCCGGTACAATACCGATAACCCCGAAACTTGTCCCGATAGCCGAAACAGCACTTCCTATATATAATTCTTTACCTCCAGACCATTCCGGAACTCCTCGTGACGTCCGGGATCTCATCCGGGACCCCAAACAACATTCGGTTTACTGCATATACATATCTTCACAACCCTAGCGTTACCGAACCTTAAGTGTGTAGACCCTACGGGTTCGGGAGACAAGCAGACATGACCGAGACGACTCTTCGGTCAATAACCAACAGCGGGATCTGGATACCCATGTTGGCTCCCACATGCTCCACGATGATCTCATCGGATGAACCACGATGTCGAGGATTCAATCAACCCCGTATGCAATCCCCTTTGTCAATCGATATGTTACTTGCCCGAGATTCGATCGTCGGTATCCCAATACCTCGTTCAATCTCGTTACCGGCAAGTCACTTTACTCATACCGTAATGCATGATCCCGTGACCAGACACTTGGTCACGTTGAGCTCATTATGATGATGCATTACCGAGTGGGCCCAGTGATACCTCTCCGTCATACGGAGTGACAAATCCCAGTCTTGATCCATGTCAACCCAACAGACACTTTCGGAGATACCCGTAGTCTACCTTTATAGTCACCCAGTTACGTTGTGACGTTTGGTATAACCAAAGCACTCTTACGGTATCCGGGAGTTACATGATCTCATGGTCTAAGGAAAAGATACTTGACATTGGAAAACTCTAGCAAACGAACTATACGATCTTGTGCTATGTTTAGGATTGGGTCTTGTCCATCACATCATTCTCCTAATGATGTGATCTCGTTATCAATGACATCCAGTGTCCATAGTCAGGAAACCATGACTATCTGTTGATCAACGAGCTAGTCAACTAGAGGCTTACTAGGGACATGTTGGTGTCTATTATTCACACATGTATTACGATTTCCGGATAACACAATTATAGCATGAATAAAGACAATTATCATGAACAAGGAAATATAATAATAATGCTTTTATTATTGCCTCTAGGGCATATTTCCAACAGCATCATGCTCCTCTTAATATTTGTTGACCACCCGAAAATACATACCCTGTGCCTCGTCAAGCCGCTTGTTCACAAGTGCAATGTCGGCATATTCCGCGTCAAGTTGTCGCCTCAGTCCGGCAAACTCAGCAGTTCGGCCAGCCACCGGACCCTCAGCCACCTGCACATGAAGGCAGCGCAATCATTACCTGGGACTATGATCCTCTGTTTGCGCCTCTGGATAGAAACCAGAGTCTCAGGGGCTAATGATACGTCTCCAACGTATCTACTTTTCCAAACACTTTTGCCTTTGTTTTGGACTCTAACTTGCATGATTTGAATGGAACTAACCCAGACTGACGCTGTTTTCAGCAGAATTACCATGGTGTTATTTATGTGTAGAAACAAACGTTCTCGGAATGACCTGAAACTTCACGGAGCCACTTTTCAGAAAATAAGAAAAATACCTGCAAAATATGAAGGCCAGGGAGCCCACCACCTCTCCACGAGGGTGGGGACGCGCCTGCCCCCCTAGGGCGCGCCCCCCTACCTCGTGGGCCCCCTGTTGCCTCTCCGACTCCAACTCCAACTCCATATATTGTGTTTCGGGGAGAAAAAATCAGGGAGAAGAAATCATCGCGTTTTACGATACGGAGCCGCCGCCAAGCCCTAAAACCTCTCGGGAGGGCTGATCTGTAGTCCGTTCAGGGCTCCGAAGAGGGGAATCCGTCGACATCATCGTCATCAACCATCCTTCATCACCAATTTCATGATGCTCACCGATGTGCGTGAGTAATTCCATCGTAGGCTTGCTGGACGGTGATGGGTTGGATGGGATCTATCATGTAATCAAGTGAGTTTTGTTAGGGTTTGATCCCTAGTATCCACTATGTTCTAAGATTGATGTTGCTATGACTTTGCTATGCTTAATGCTTGTCACTAGGGCCCGAGTGCCATGATTTCAGATCTGAAGCTATAATGTTTTCGTCAATATATGAGTGTTCTTGATCCTATCTTGCAAGCCTATAGTCACCTATTATGTGTTATGATCCGTTAACCCCGAAGTGATAATAATCGGGATACTTACCAGTGATGACCGTAGTTTGAGGAGTTCATGTATTCACTATGTCTTAATGCTTTGTTCCGGTTTTCTATTAAAAGGAGGCCTTAATATCCCTTAGTTTCCGTAAGGACCCCGCTGCCACGGGAGGGTAGGACAAAAGATGTCATGCAAGTTCTTTTCCATAAGCACGTATGAGTATATTCGGAATACATGCCTACATTATATCAATGAACTGGAGCTAGTTCTGTGTCATCCTAGGTTATGACCATTACATGATGAACCGCGTCCGGCATAATTCTCCATCACCGATCCATTGCCTACAAGCTTTCCACATATTGTTCTTTGCTTATTTACTTTCCCGTTGCTATTGCTATCATCACTACAAAATACCAAAAACATTACTTTTACTACTGTTACCTTTTGCTACCGTTACCACTACTATCATATTACTTTGCTACTAAATACTTTGCTGCAGATATTAAGTTTCTAGGTGTGGTTGAATTGACAACTCAGTTGCTAATACTTGAGAGTATTCTTTGGCTCCCCTTGTGTCGAATCAATAAATTTGGGTCGAGTACTCTACCCTCAAAAACTGTTGCGATCCCCTATGATTGTGGGTTATCAAGACTATTTTCTGGCGCCGTTGCCTATGAGCATAGCTCTATTCTTTGAGTCACTTGGGATATATATCTGCTTATCATTATGAAGAACTAGAGATCTAAAACCAAGATCTATCCCTCAACTACGAGGGGAGGTAAGGAACTGCCATCTAGCTCTGCACTTGATTCACCTTCTGTTATGAGTAAGTTTGCGACACCTACACCTGCTTCTGCTATTCGTTCTGATATGTCGCATGTTATTGATGATGCCACTGCTGCTATGCATGATACTTATGATTAAACTACCTCTATGCCTGATACTACTATGCCACTTAGTGATTTTCTTGATGAACAACTTGCTAGAGCTAGAGAAATTGAAAATATTGAATCTGATGATACTGATGAAAGTGATGATGAAGAATCACTTGTTATTCCTAAGGGTTATGTTTTTGATCAAGAAGCTTCTTTAGCTATTTTAGCTTGCAAAAATAGAAATGAACTCAAAAGGTTATTAGCTAAATGGAGTAAGCAATCTCTAAATGCTAGAATGAAACCTGACCCTGATTTTGCTACTTCACCTATCTTTGTTACTGATAAGGATTATGAATTCTCTGTTGATCCTGATATAATTACTTTGGTCGAATCTGATCCTTTTCATAGTTATGAATCTGAAACTGTTGTGGCACATCTTACTAAATTGAATGATATAGCCACCCTGTTCACTAAAGATGAGAGAACTCGTTACTTTTATATCCTTAAAATATTTCTGTTCTCATTAAAGGGTGATGCTAAGATATGGTTTAATTCTCTTGATCCTGGTTGTGTGCGTAGTCCCTAGGATATGATTTGTTACTTGTCTACTAAATATTTCCCTGCTCATAAGAAACAAGCTGCTTTAAGGGATATATATAATTTTGTGCAATTTGAAGAAGAGAGTCTCCCACAAGCTTGGGGGAGGCTTCTCCAATTACTTAATGCTTTGCCTGATCATCCTCTTAAGAAAAATGAAATACTTGATATCTTTTATAATGGACTAACCGATGCCTCCAAAGATTACCTGGATAGTTGGGCTGGTTCTGTTTTCAGGGAAAGAACAGCGAATGAAGATGAAATTATATTGAATAATATGTTGACAAATGAAAATAATTGGACACCTCCGGAGCCAATTCCTGAGCCTATTCCTAAACCAACTCCGAAGAAGAGGGGTATTCTATTTCTCAGTCCTGAAGATATGCAAGAGGCAAAGAAATCTATGAAAGAAAAAGGTATTAAAGCTGAAGATGTTAAGAATTTACCTCCTATTGAAGAAATACATGGTCTTAATTTACCGCCTGTTGAATAAACATATAATCTTAATCCATTACCTACTGAAGAAACTCATGGTCTTGATAACCCGACACAGGTAGTGAAGGCAAATTCTCTCTATAGATATGATAAAGCTGAAATCCCATTTACTAAATTTGCTAGCCCATGCTTAGATGAGTTTGATAAATTTGTGGCTAAGCAAGAAGACTTTAATGCTTATTTTGGTAGATGATTGAAATACAATTCAAATATGCTTGAACACTTGGGTGATTATATGGCTAATGTTAAAGGTGAACTTAAACTTATTAGTAAACATGCTGCTATGGTTACCACTCAAGTAGAACAAGTACTTAAAGCTCAAAATGATTTGCTCAATGAATTGAATAGTAAAGATAATGATAATGCTGTTAGAGTGGCTACTAGAACTGGCAGAATGACTCAGGAACCTTTGTATCCTGAAGGCCACCCTAAGAGAATTAAGCAAGATTCTCAGAGAAATAAAATAGATGTACCTAGTTCTTCCAAAAAGAAGAAAAAGAAAAATGATAGGACTTTGCATGCTTCTAGTGAACCTATTGTTGAAACACCTGAGAATCCACATGATATTTCTATTTCTGATGCTTAAACTCAATCTGGTAATGAACCTGAAACTAGTGACAATGCTAATAATAATGTTCATGATGATGCTCAACCTAGTAATGATAATGATATAGAAATTGAACGTGTTGTTGATCTTGATAACCCACAGTCAAAGAATCAACGTTATGATAAGAAAGACTTTGTTGCTAGGAAACATGATAAAGAAAGAGAGCCTTGGGTTCAGAAACCCATGCCTGTTCCTCCCAAACTATCCAAGAAAAAGGATGATGTCGGAGTAAATAGCCATGGGTAGCCTAGCCGGCTTCCCCTGGCACTTCTGAAAAAGTTACGAGCCCGCCCGGCTCTCAAGAGTCCAAGACATGGGGCCGCCTTCCCCTAACCGGCTGTCATCAAGGCCGGTTTTCGGAAGGCGGTCCGACTTTAACCCTCATGAGAGGGCCGACTCCAAGAAGCCGGCTGTGAGAAGGCCGACTCCTTCGAGCCGGCTCCCCGTAAAGCAGTCAAGACCGTACCCACAAAGTTTGCACCCACCTAACGGCGATGCGACGGGGCGTGGCTACAGAAGAGCCTGCCACCCTCGAATCCCGGGGCATGCCTGGCACAGTGCGCCATACGGGGTAGGCATGACCCGTCCGGCACAGCACTGTTGCCACGTTGACCCTGGCCTCACCCACGACAGGCCGCCAGCACGGCCCACAGGCGGTGGGCCCCTTTGCGCAGAGAGACGGCCGAAGGCGGCCACGCTTCCAACAAGCTGGCCCGAGACGGAGCCGGCTCCCCGCTGCTGGCTTGCCGCTTCCCTCGGAGAAGACGCCCCATTAAGGAGACAAGACGCGGTAAGGCTATAGCGATCGTCCGACAGGCGGCGGTACTGTAGCCGCGCTTACCACGACGAAGCTCACGTCACCAAGATGAAGCCACAGTGACCAGCCGTTGACCTGGCCCCGGACGGTGGGGCCTGCCAGTCGGCCAAGGAGTTGACAGCCGGCGGGCCCCAGCAGCCGGCGCTGAAGCCGGCGGGCGCAGTCACAGACGGCTGGGCCCCGCGCCTAGCCGGATTACCATTGTACCCCCGGGGGGTAGGCCTATATAAACCCCCCGGAGCACCCATGCAAAGGGTTCGACCCCCCACTAGTTCTAGACACCATACAAGGAGAAGAAGCAAACTAGCCGTGCCCTTTCTCCCTCCTTCCCCCTAAAAAAACAGCTCAAGGAGCGTGGTGTAGCTACTCGATTCATCTAGTGAGCATGCGGAGACCCCGCAGAATAGCAGTAGGGGTGTTATCTCCACGGAGAGCCCCGAAGCTGGTAAGATCCGCCGGCGCGCATGTCTTCGCCTTATCCCGCTTCCAGGCACCGGCGATGTCTTACTGGATCCCACAATGATAAGCCACCCGTTGGCATATGTCGCACCCACCACCCGACATTTGGCGCCCACCGTGGGGCCAGGCGCACCGTCGTCCGGAGACCTGTTCTGGACGGGAACCCTTTTCCTCCCCAGCGAGCGTAGCCAGCCCGGCACGCCCGATGGCGCTTGCCACGATGCGCTGCAGGGCGTCACCAGCATCTGCGCGGCAAGCGGCCTCGCCGATCTCCCCGACGAGACCTTCACCTCCGACGAGCTCGCCTCCGGTGCGGGCACTGACCGCCTAGCCAACCTTCTCTGCCAGCTCCATGTCTCCAGCGAGCCCGCTGCGGACCTGGAGTCGGTTGGCACCACAGACCCGATGCCTGTCGACTCCGACACGGCCTCCTACGACGCCTTCCCCACCAACGTCGCGATCTGCAACGACCCGCTTCCTCGAACCGACGGCCACGATGCTGTCACCCCCGAAGTGATGGTTGTCGGCCACAGCGGCCCGGCCGACGAGAGCGCCCGCGACGCCTCGCGCGCGGTGGCCCACGACTTGTCCGCTCCTCTCCCGACCGACGCCGACGACGAAGCACTGGAAGCACGCCGCCTCGCTCTCCTCGCAGAGGGCCGGAGGCTGGCCTCCGTAAAATGCCTCACCGAGGCCTACCGGCGCGAGGCTGACCGCGCCGCCTTCGGCACGCCGGCCCCGGGCGGGCCAAGCCGGGCCGGCCTTGTCAAGCAACGCGGCGCCGTCATCGCCGACACGCTGGGAGTCGACCGCCCGGTCTACGCCACTCCGCTCGAGAACTTGCGTGCCGCCCAGGCGGCCGTAGACGAGCTGGACGGCCTGGAGGCCGAAGACCTTCCCCACATGACCCGGCGCATCCAGCAGTTGATTGACACCGCCACGCAGCGGCACGAAGCCGACGCTCGCGCGGAAAGCCTTCCCCCGCGCCGAGAGCATGGCGCGACGTCCCGGACGCCGACTACGAGGAATACCCGCGCGCGACGCGAGAAGGAGCCGGCTACCAGCCGCAGCCGGACCCGGATCTCCATCAAGCGGGACGCGGACGGTCATCCCCGAGCCATGGAGTGGCGGGGCGACCCGCCTCCGCCTCCGCCCCGTGGAGAGAGATATCCCGCCTCACCGCCAGTGGCGCACCCGACTCTCAGCGGCCGGCTGGGCCGCCGCGAAGGAATCGGCGAGAACGACACCCGTCATCAGCTCGACCGCCTGGCGCGATCCCTGGCATTGGAAGAAGAAGACGATGTTGGCCCGCCTTGTTTTGGCCCCCGCATCCGCGACGAGCCCTTTCCCAAAGGGTTCTCGCTCCCAAGAGACACTCCCAAGTACAACGGCTCCGTGAAGCCGGAGGATTGGTTGATCGACTACTCCACCGCGGTTAGCATAGCCAACGGCAACCAACGCGTCGCCGTGAAGTACGTGCCCCTCATGCTGCAGGGCACGGCGCGGACCTGGCTCAACAGCCTCAAGCCGCGTAGCATCAACAGCTGGCTAGACTTCACAGAAGCCTTCATCCGCAACTTCACCAGCACCTACAAGCGGGCTCCCAAGCCCAGACAGCTCTCCTTGTGCGTACAAGGCCCCGCCGAGTCCACTCGCGATTACCTCACGCGTTGGGCCGAGCTCCGCAACTCCTGTGAAGGGGTGCACGAGGTGCAAGCCATAGAGTACTTCACAGCCGGGTGCCGAGAAGGCACCCTCCTCAAGCACGAGCTCCTCTGCGACGAGCCGGCTACCCTCGACGAGCTTCTAGACATAGCGGACAAGTACGCCACCGCCGACTCCTCGATGAAGACCGAGCTTCGGGTAGACGCGTCCGGAAAGGTGCTCAACCCGGCGCCCAAGACGCCGGCTGGAGAACCCGGCCGACACCCCAACTCGAACGACAACAAGCGCAAGGGCCCCGCGCCGCCTCCTGCTAGCCGGCAGGTGGCCACGGTCAAAGATGCGCCGCCTGAAGAACGACCGGCGCCCAAGAAGCCCAAAGGCGGCAGGCCGGCTTGGCAGCCCGCCTTCTCCTACGAGCAAACCCTCGACGCCCCTTGCAAGTTCCACAGCGGCGCGAAGCCGTCCAACCACACGACCCGGAAGTGCAACTGGCTCACCCGAATCTCTAAGGGCGAGGGGCTCTTGCCACCTCCGCCTGCCGGCCCGTCGCCTCCACCTCCGCCGCCTCCGGCTGCTCGGCCCGCAGTCGGAGCAGTGCATGACGAGTTTCCTGATGAGCAAGCAACCTACATCGTCTTTACAAGCCAGCCCGAAGACCGGCGAAGCAAACGCCGAGAGCACCAGGAAGTCAGCATGGTCGCTGCCAACCCCGCCGGACACATGCATTGGACAGAAAAGCCCATTAGCTGGAGCCGGGCCGACCACCCGGAGGTGATGCCGTCTCCCGGTTCTTATGCTTTGGTCCTGGAAGCCACCCTTGCAATGGACAGACGCGCCGCCCGCTTCTCCCGTGTGCTGATAGACGGCGGGAGCAGCATCAACATCCTGTATCGTGACACCCTGGAGAAGTTGAACGTCAAGACAAAACAGCTCACGCCCACTCGGACAGTGTTCCACAGCATCGTACCCGGCCTGTCCTGCGCCCCCATTGGCAAAATCAAGATTGATGTACTTTTTGGGGACAAGGAGCATTTCCGCCGGGAAGCGATCTGGTTTGAAGTGGTGGACCTGGAGAGCCCTTACCATGCATTGCTGGGCCGACCTGCCTTGGCCAAATTCATGGCGGTCCCCCACTATGCTTACCTCAAGATGAAGATACCAAGCACCAAAGGCGTCATCACCGTAGCCGGTGACTACAAGAAGTCCTCCGAGTGCGCAGCGGCCAGCAGCCGGCTGGCCGAGTCCCTTGTGATCGCCGAAGAGAAGAAGATGCTGGACCGAGTCGTGGCCATAGCCGGCAAGCAGTCGGCTGTGTCCCCCGACCCCAAGGAGCATGATACTCAAGGGTCTTTTCAGCCGGCCAAGGAGACGAAGAAGATACCTCTTGACCCCGAGCATCCAGAGAGGTTTGCCGTCATCGGGGCAAACCTGAACAGCAAATAGGAAGGCGAGCTCGCCGATTTCCTCCGTGAGAATCGGGACATCTTTGCATGGTCCCCCAAGGACATGCCGGGTGTTCCGAGGAAATTCGCCGAGCACAAACTACATGTTTGAGAAGACGCAAAGCCAGTCAGACAACCCCTTCACCGACTGTCGGAGGAGAAACGCAGGATTGTAGGGGAAGAGATAGCCCGGCTCTTGGCGGCCGGCTTTATCATGGAAGTTTTCTTTCCAGAGTGGCTCGCCAACCCGGTCCTTGTGCTAAAGAAGAATAACAAGTGGCGCATGTGTATAGACTACACAAGTCTCAACAAGGCCTGCCCCAAAGATCCTTTTGCCCTGCCGAGGATAGACCAAGTGATAGACTCCACAGCCGGATGCGAGCTGTTGAGTTTTTTGGATGCTTACTCCGGATATCACCAGATAAAGTTAGACCCGGATAACCGCCTAAAGACCGCCTTCATCACGCCGTTCAGAGCCTTCTGCTACCTGACTATGACATTCGGCTTGAGAAATGCCGGTGCCACCTTTCAGCGTTGCATGCAGAAGTGCCTCCTCAAGCAGCTTGGCAGGAATGCCCACGTTTACGTGGACGACATCGTGGTGAAGACAGAGAAGCGTGGCACCTTGCTGGAAGACCTCAAGGAAACATTTGAGAACCTGCGCCGGTTCCAAATCAAGCTCAACCCTGAGAAATGCGTGTTCGGGGTGCCAGCCGGCCAGCTCCTGGGCTTCCTGGTCTCCGAACGCGGCATCGAATGCAACCCGGCGAAGATCAAGGCCATCGAGAGAATGGCGATCCCTACCAAGCTTCGAGACATTCAGAAGTTCACTGGGTGCTTGGCCTCCTTGAACCGCTTCATGAGCCGGCTCGGAGAGAAAGCCCTCCCCCTCTACCGCCTCATGAAGAAGAGCACTCACTTCGAGTGGAATGACCAGGCCGACCAAGCTTTCCACGAGTTGAAGAAGATGCTGGCCACGCCGCCTGTCCTCGCGGCGCCGACCGAGAAAGAGCCCATGCTCCTTTACATCGCTGCAACCAGCCGGGTGGTCAGCACCGTCATCGTAGTCTAGCGCCCGGAAGAAGGCCGAGCCCAGCCGGTCCAAAGGCCGGTGTACTATTTGAGCGAGGTGCTGTCCGCCTCGAAGCAAAACTACCCGCACTACCAAAAAATGTGTTACGGCGTGTACTTCACCGCTAAGAAGCTGAAGCCCTACTTTCAAGAGCATCCCGTCACGGTCGTATGCACTGCCCCGCTAGCCGAGATCATAGGCAGCCGAGATGCATCCGGCCGGGTGGCGAAATGGGCCATCGAGCTAGCCCCGTACACGATCTTCTACCAACCCCGCACTTCTATCAAGTCCCAAGCACTGGCCGACTTCCTCGTCGACTGGGCCGAGACCCAGTACCTGCCGCCGGCTCCCGACTCCACCCATTGGCGCATGCACTTCGACGGGTCCAAGAAGCGCATCGGCTTGGGAGCCGGCATCGTCCTTACCTTTCCCAAAGGCGACAAGCTCAGATACACGCTACAAATCCACTTTGCCGCCTCCAACAATGTGGCCGAGTACGAGGCGCTCATACATGGGCTCCGGCTTGCCAAAGAACTTGGCATTCGCCGGATCCTATGTTATGGCGACTCGGACCTGGTAGTCCAGCAGTCATCCGGCGACTGGGACGCCAAGGACGCGAATATGGCGAGCTACCATTTCCTGGTCCAACAACTCAGCGGATACTTTGAAGGATGCGAGTTCCTCCACGTACCTCGAGCCGACAACGAGCCAGCCGATGCCCTGGCTCGAATAGGCTCCACTCGGCAAGCAATCCCAACCGGCGTCGCTCTACAACGCCTCCTCAAGCCGTCCATCAAGCCGTCTCCGGAATCCGATTCCATCTTCGTGCCGCCTGGCCCTGATGCAGCCAGGTCCGGCTCGAAGAATCAAGTGGCCGACTGCTTTGGACGACGCCAAAGAATTAGTCAAGCATTGCAAGGGATGCCAGCTCTTCAGCTCCAAGCAACACATGCCGGCTTCGGCACTCAAGACAATTCCCCTCACTTGGCCCTTTGCTGTTTGGGGACTGGACATGGTGGGCCCATTCAAGACGGCGCGCGGCGGCATGACGCATTTGCTCGTCACCGTGGACAAATTCACCAAGTGGGTTGAGGCGAAGCCGATCAAGAAGCTGAATGGGCCGACTGCCGTGACGTTCATCGCGGACATAACAACTCGGTACGGCGTGCCGCACGTCATCATCACCGACAATGGCACGAATTTCGCCAAAGGAGCCTTGGCACGTTTCTGCGCAGCCCAAGGTATCCGGCTGGACCTAGCATGCGTCGCCCACCCATAGTCAAACGGCCAGGTCGAGCGAGCCAACGGCCTCATCCTCTCCGGCATCAAGCCCCGACTGGTTGCACCTCTGGAGCGCTCAGCCGGCTGTTGGCTCGATGAGCTGCCGGCTGTCCTCTGGAGTCTGCGCACTACACCAAACAAGTCAACCGGCTTCACCCCTTTCTTCCTTGTGTATGGTGCCGAGGCGGTCATCCCAACTGACACCGAATTCGACTCGCCTCGAGTAACCATGTACACGGAAGCGGAGGCCAAGGAAGCACGAGAAGACGGCGTCGACCTGCTGGAAGAAAGCCGGCTGTTGGCTCTCAGCCGGTCTGCAATTTACCAGCAGGGTTTGCGCCGCTACCACAACCAGAAGGTCAGGCCAAGATCTTTCCAAGAGGGCGACCTTGTGCTCTGGCTGATTCAGCGAACAGCCGGCCAGCACAAGCTCTCAGCCCCTTGGGAAGGCCCTTTCGTCATCAGCAGAGCTCTAGGCAACGTCTCCTACTACCTGATCGACGCACAAAAGCCAAAGGAACGCAAGAGAGACAACTCCGGCAAGGAGTCGGAACGGCCATGGAACGCCAACCTCCTTCGAAGATTTTACAGTTGAAAGGCAGTATGTATCACGCTAACTTTTGTATTAAGTACAAGACAATAGGCTCCCCGAGGAGGGCTCGGGGACTGCCATCCCTTATTTATAAATGAAAAGTATCATGCTTATGACCTTGTCGTATCATTTACTTTTTCCGTCCGGCACCGAGTTCGACTAGTCGGCTCGGGGACTGGCCGACTGAAGTTATATTAGAAGTCCTACCCGCAGTCAGACAAGTAGTGTGCCGGCTCTCAAGCCTTCCCTTGCCAAAGTCGCAGTTCGAAGAACCGGCTGTCCGGCTAGCAAGGGTTAAAGGTAGGAACGACCGCCCACACGAAAAACGGCTAGGGACTAGCGGACTAATATAACAAAAGCCGGTTTTTCCCACACCACCGACTAGCTACCAGAGTAGCCGGCCAGCCGGTTTCCATTCACTCTACTTTAAATCCAAGAAAGCTCAAGTACTTGCCTCCCCAAAGAGGGAAGGCGGCAAAGGAAAAAGCCTAAGGATGAATAAGCATACGCGAATGGAAACCAAGCATGCACATGATAATATTTACATAAAAAGACCTCCAAGAGGCCAGCATTCAACATAGTTTGGATACACCCCCAGTGGGTGGAACTGCGAAACTTAACAAAAGATTGTTCAAAGACAACAAAGCAGGAAAGATAAAGACGGCAGGTCAAGCTGGCGGAGCGGCCGACTGGTTGGCGGAGACGGTCGCGCCGGCTGAAGGAGCGGCCGGCTGACGAACTTCGGCTTGGTCGCCGCCTCCCGCAGAGGGCGCACTTCCACGCGCCTCGTTGCTGGTGGCACGGTCGGCCTGAGGTCGGCTGGTTGTTCCACCAGCCGGCTCGACGTCTCTGCCGTCGTCGTCTTCGTCTTCTTCGCCCTCGTCGCTGGAGGCGATCTCCTCCGCCGAGTCCTCGCCCACCGCCGGGTTCAGCCCGAACCACTCCTCCGGCTGCGCGACACCGTCATCATCGATTTCGGGTGCGAAAACGCTGATGTCGGTGCACTCGGCGATCCTCGAAGCCCGCTGGGCGATAGCCGGCCTCACCGCCTCCAGCTCCGCGTCGGCCTCCATCCGCCAAGTGCGCAGCTGGTCCAAGCTCAGCCCTGGGTACCAAGCCCGGACGAATTCCAACGCCCGCCCGGCTCCGAGGCGGGCCGCTGACGCTTTCCAAGCCTCGAAGCGACCAACTGCGACTTCCAGCCAGTCGGCAGTTCGGCTCGGAGTGCGGGGGATCATCTCGCCGGGCCAGAGGGCGGCCAGCACTTGCGCCCCAGCACGTTGGAGCCGGCGAAGCATCCAATGAGCCGGCTGCAACCGTGCCTGGACAGCCAGAAGCTGCTCCTCAAGGGTCCGGTTTGCATCCGGCGCGATGTCAGCCCCCGCTTGCCGGCGCGCCTCGCGATGGGCCTCAATGCTTTGGGCGGCGAAGGCGCAGTAGCCTGGGAAGTAATCTGCAAGAAACAACAAGCAAGAGCTCAAGATAAGTCAAAAAACCCAAGCGGCAAGGGGCAGGGGAGGGCCGAGAAAGGCAGCTTGCCGTCGATCAAGTCCTCGATCCGGCCGAAGCCTTCGTCCAGGCCTCACCGGGTCTCAGACCAGGTCGCCGCCGCCATCTCATATTTCGCCATCAAGGCGTCTTCGCTCTCCCGCGCCGCCTGCAGGGCCGTTTTGTGGCTTTCCTCTTGGTCGGCTAGCTTCTTGGCCAGGCGATCCCGTTCCTAGACCAAGGCAGTGCACTCGGCCTCTTTGGCATAAAGGGCGGCCTTCGCTTCGCCAAGCTCCTTCCGCAAGTCGGCGTTGGCCCCTGAAGGCAAAGAAAAAGAAAAATCAATAAGAAAAGAGTCGTCAAGAAAGATTCGACCCGACTGCGCAGCAGTCGGCCCGAATCTCGGGGACTACACCCAGTGGGTGCGCTGACGCGCCCCCACAGGAGACAAACAAAAGCAAGTACTTACTTCGGCTGTCGGCCAGGTCGTCGGTCCGCCGGCTCAACTCTCGAGCCTGGGAGTCGAAGGCGGCAGCACGAAGGTTGTGGTATTCCTGGAAGTTTAGAAAGAAAGCAAAGTAAGGTGGCCGTCGAGAAAGATCCGACCCGACTGCAAAGCAGTCGGCCCGAATCTCGGGGACTACACCCAGTGGGTGTGCTGACGCGCCCCCACGGAAGAAATCAAGAAAGCAAAGCAGCCAAGAACGAAGGGCTCACCCGGACAGTGGTTTGCGTCGACAAGAACTCTTGGTTGAGCTGTTGCAGCAGGGCGGCTTGAGCTCGTAGCCGGCTCCGGACCCCTTGAGCCGCCGCTTCCAGCTCGCCGGTCCCCCCGCTGGGAGTCCACTCGGACACGGCGGAGCTGGCCGCTTCCAGATCTCCAGCCGGCTGGCCTGCGCCCGCGGCTCGGCGCAACTCCGGCGGAGCGGCGCCTCCTCCAGCACGCCGGCCCGGCACCAGCTGCACCTGGAGGCCGGCCCTGCTCTCGGGCTCACCTCCAGCCGGCTTCTCTAGCGCCGCTGATGATTAACCGCCTTGGCCCGCCCCGGTTGGCGCCGTAGGTGGCACTCTCCCCGCCAAGGCCACGGGGTCCTCCTCCCTCTCAAACAGCGGCGGGTCTTGGATGGTCTTCTCCGCCAAGGGCAACGGGGTGTCGGGGGCCACGGCTCGGAGAGGAACGGCGAGCAGCGGAGGCTGGCTGCGCGAGCTTTCCGCCTCCGTATCTGTGGGAGCCGCCTCCCTCTGGGCCTTGGCTACCGCTTCGGCCTGCCCCTCTGCCGCCTGGGCGGCCGCCTTCTCCGCCGCCTCGCGCTCCTCCCGCGCTTCGCGGGCATTCCGCTCTGTGGCCTCCCTAAGATCGGCGTGGGGGTCCACGCGGCGGGAGCTCGAGGACCCTCCAGTCGGCCCCATGATGGAGCCGCCTGGGCCCCGCTCAAGGGAAAGCGGCGCCCTGTCCAGCAAGTGAGGAAAAGTTAAGAAGAAAATCGAAGAAAAGAGAACAACAACGACGAGTGCGGCAAAGCAGTTGAAGACTTACGCCGAGACCGCCTGGGCTGTTTCACAGCCTTGCGGAAGCGGGCCGCCTTCGCGGCCGCCTCATCCCGCTTTGTCGCCGCGGCGGAAGGCTTGGACTTCTTCGGCCTACTGCCGAAGAGGCCTAGAGCGGCCCGGCGCTTCTGCGCGCCGATGGCAGCCGGCGCGACAGACAAGCCCGCGCCCTGTTGGTCGGCCGCCGGCTGGCGACGCGGAGCGACTTCGGCTTCGAAATCGTCCGGCCAGTCCTCGAAGCTCGCGGTGAACTTTGAGCCTCCGGGCTCGGCGCTGTCCCCCACGACGGCGTCTTCCATGGCAGCCGCCCCCAAGTCCGGGTCGTCAACATCATCCACCGTGCGGTCGGGGGCGTATTGGCGTTCGATCCCCGCCACCCCGGCCGGCGGCGCAAGAAGAGGGTTCTGCTCAGAAAACCGACTGGTCAGAAGCCGGCCGACACGAAGCCGGCTGACGACAGAAAAGAAGATAAAGAGAGAAACTTACCACGGGTGGAGGATTCGCGCGAGAATACGGCGCCTTGCCGTATTGCCAGTCCCCGCTGAGCTTGCAGTTGGCAATGTAGTTGACCATGAGCGCCACCTCCGCGTGGGGCATTTCCCATGTGCTCAGCCGGCTTGGATCGAAGCGGCCGCTCATCTGGCACATCATGTGGGGCTGACTCTGGAGAGGGAGAATCCGGCGCTCCACGAAGGCGGCCACCAAGTCGGCCCCGCGCAGGCCTTCCGACTGGATCATCACCCGAAGCTGGGAGATGGCGGCGTTCCCGGCCGGAGACAACAACCGGGACCGGAAGCTCCACGAGGGCTGCCTCCCAGCCGGCGGGCCGGCTACGTAAGCCGGCAGGTTGATGTAGTCTTCTCGCTCGGCGACGTTCTTCACATAGAAATAAGATCTCTGCCAGACCTTCAGCGACTGGATCAGGGGGATGGGCGGGAACGGATTGTTCTCGCTCGCCCTCCCCATGGCGATGAAGGCTCCGCAGGGGGCAGGCACGCCGGCGACGACTGTGCCGAGTTTGCTCTGGAAGAACTCTCCCCAGAGCTCCAGCGTGGGGAGAAACCCCAAGAAGCCTTCGCAGAGGGAGACGAAGGCCGACAGCAGCATCACCGCATTGGGCGTGAGGTGATGCGGCTGGAGGTTGTAGAAGTCGAGGAAAGAACGCAGAAACCCGCTCGCCGGGAGGCCGAAGCCGCGCAGGCAGTGCGAGCGGAAGACAACCTGCTCGCCCTCCTCCGGCGCCGCGAGATCTCCCTCTCGGGCGCCAGGCGGACCTGTACGCGGTCGGCGCCGGGCAGGCGCCGGGTCTGGCGAAGGAACTCCACGTGATCCTCATGGACGTTGGAGCCGTCCCAGGAGCTTGACAATGCCATGGGAGCGAGGTGGCGTGGAGACGCGGCGGCGCTGTGACAGGAGGCTGCGGCGGCAGCGAGAGGAAGAAGACGAGAGTTAGGAGGGACGGAGTGGGAGGGGGCGCGCGAACCTCTGTCGCTCCCCCTCCTCCCCCTACTTATAGGCTCACGTGGCGGAGCCAGGGAGGCGTGGCGTGGGGAAGCGTGGGGGTCGATCGTGCCCACTCCCCACGCCCCGCGATTATCGATCCTTAATGGCGAGACGAAAACTGCCTTGAGAAGGCGAGCGGCCCTGTGGGCCACGGGAGATCCGCGCCCGGACCGAGGCTCGCGAGTGGCGGGCCCGGGCCTGCGGCGGCGTCCCATCGCGCGCGTGCGCTCGCAGGATCCTGCCGCCACGTGGCCGCGAGAGGGCCCGGGGTCAGCACGCAGGTCCCTTCTCCTCCCGCCTACGCGGGGTTATCTGAAGTCGGCGTACGCCCGCGAGGCCGGCTCCTCAGGATAGGAAGCTGACCAAGCTTCTCGTCCCCACTACTCACCTCGGAGCTCGATAAGCTTCGGGGACTACTGTCGGAGTAAATAGCCATGGGTAGCCTAGCCGGCTTCCCCTGGCACTTCTGAAAAAGTTACGAGCCCGCCCGGCTCTCAAGAGTCCAAGACATGGGGCAGCCTTCCCCTAACCGGCTATCATCAAGGCCGGTTTTCGGAAGGCGGTCCGACTTTAACCCTCATGAGAGGGCCGACTCCAAGAAGCCGGCTGTGAGAAGGCCGACTCCTTCGAGCCGGCTCCCCGTAAAGCAGTCAAGACCATACCCACAAAGTTTGCACCCACCTAACGGCGATGCGACGGGGCGTGGCTACAGAAGAGCCTGCCACCCTCGAATCCCGGGGCACGCCTGGCACAGTGCGCCGTACGGGGTAGGCATGACCCGTCCGGCGTAGCACTGTTGCCACGTTGACCCTGGCCTCACCCACGACAGGCCACCAGCACGGCCCACAGGCGGTGGGCCCCTTTGCGCAGAGAGACGGCCGAAGGCGGCCACGCTTCCAACAAGCCGGCCCGAGACGGAGCCGGCTCCCCGCTGCCGGCTTGCCGCTTCCCTCGGAGAAGACGCCCCATTAAGGAGACAAGACGCGCTAAGGCTATAGCGATCGTCCGACAGGCGGCGGTACTGTAGCCGCGCTTACCACGACGAAGCTCACGTCACCAAGATGAAGCCACAGTGACCAGCCGTTGACCTGGCCCCGGACGGTGGGGCCTGCCAGTCGACCAAGGAGTTGACAGCTGGCGGGACCCACCAGTCGGCGGGCCCCAGCAGCCGGCGCTGAAGCCGGTGGGCGCAGTCACAGACGGCTGGGCCCCGCGCCCAGCCGGATTACCATTGTACCCCCGGGGGGTAGGCCTATATAAACCCCCCGGAGCACCCATGCAAAGGGTTCGACCCCCCACTAGTTCTAGACACCATACAAGGAGAAGAAGCAAACTAGGCGTGCCCTTTCTCCCTCCTTCCCCCTAAAAAAACAGCTCAAGGAGCGTGGTGTAGCTACTCGATTCATCTAGTGAGCATGCGGAGACCGCGCAGAGCAGCAGTAGGGGTGTTATCTCCACGGAGAGCCCCGGAGCTGGGTAAGATCCGCCGGCGTGCATGTCTTCGCCTTATCCCGCTTCCAGGCACCGGCGATGTCTTACTGGATCCCACAATGATAAGCCACCCGTTGGCATATGTCGCACCCACCACCCGACAGATGATGAGGATTTTGAGCGCTTTGTTGAAATGATTAGACCTATCTTTTTGCGTATGCGATTAACTGATATGCTCAAAACCAATCCTTATGCTAAGTACATGAAAGATATTATTACAAATAAAAGAAAGATACCGGAAGCTGAAATTTCCACCATGCTTGCTAATTATACTTTTAAGGGTGGAATACCAAATAAACTTGAAGATCCAGGAGTACCCACTATACCATGCTCCATTCAAAGAAACTATGTTAAAACTGCTTTATGTGATCTTGGAGCCGGTGTTAGTGTTATGCCTCTCTCTTTATATCGTAGACTTGATTTGAATAAGTTGACACCTACTGAAATATCTTTGCAAATGGCTGATAAATCAACTGCTATACCTGTCGGTATTTGTGAGGATGTGCCTGTTGTAGTTGCAAACGTTACTATTTTAACGGACTTTGTTATTCTTGATATCCCCGAGGACGATAGTATGTCTATTATTCTTGGAAGGCCCTTTTTGAATACTGCAGGGGCTGTTATTGATTGCACTAAAGGCAATGTCACTTTTCATGTTAATGGTAATGAGCATATGGTACACTTTCCGAGGAAACAACCTCAAGTTCATAGTATCAACTCTATTGAAAAAATGCCATCGATTATATTTGGTGGTTTTGAATTTCCTCTTCCTACTGTCAAGAAGAAATATGATATTCTTATTATTGGGGATGTGCATATCCCCGTTGAGGTAACATAGTGTTATTCGAAATTTCTCCGGTTCCATGTTATTCGGAATGAGTTCGTTAACAAGACTTGATCAACCTTGTTAGTGGATTCCTTTTGATGATCATGATATGGATCAAACTAGAAGGCACAACCTTCTGTACCCCACTTTTACTTTATATTATTTATATTAAATAAAATAAAAATAAATATTTTTCTATCTGTTATCTCATTATCCGTGCAATATAAAAATACCTCGAAAATAAAAGTTCTCCAAATGCCCTGAAATTTAAATATGATTTTTTCCAGAATATGTGAGAATATTTGGCACTAAGAACACAGCAGGGGGGTCAACCACCTGCCGACGAGGGTGGAGGGCGCGCCCTACCCCCTGGGCGCGCCCCCCTGCCTCGTGGGCCCACGGTGGCCCTCCTCCACTTATTCCTGCACCCACACACTTCATCTTCCTCCCACAAACACGAATATCCAGCTGAAGCACGAGTTCTAGCTCACTTTGCTGCCATTTTCGATCTCCTTGCTCAAAGCACCTCTCACAAAACTTCTTGGGGAGATTGTTCCTTGGTATGTGACTCCTCCATTAGTCCAATTAGTTTTTGTTCTAGTGCTTTATTCATTGCAAATTTTTGCTGCTTAGGTGACCCTGTTCTTGAGCTTGCATGTCAAATTTATATGGTTAAGAGTAGTTTTGATGCATGATATAGGCCCTAGGCACTTGTAGGAGTAGTTGCTACAAATATTATTGAGTTTGGTTTACCTTTATTTTGAAGTTACTAAAAAATTTCAAAAAATTTCAGAGGAAGAAATATGCTTAGGAAAATATTCCAAGGTGGTTCTTTAAGGAAGCAAGGACCCAGGCTTGCAATGCATGCTGCTGATGACGAGCCACCAAGAGACGCTCCAGTGCGTCCTTGTGAATGGCCTTCTGAGAACTTTATGGATCGAGCGAGAATTAAGGAAGAATTCAACGCATATTTGTGTAACGCTGATCTTGTGAGCTTTGAGGAAGAGAAGTGCAGCCAGTATCACAACCTCACCAGTACCTTTGTGAGGAGGTTTGAATTTTCAACTTCACGTAATTCTCCAACTGTCCTGTTTGATCTTTATGATAAATCTTACACTATGGACTTAGAGGATTTTACCACTGCTTGCAAACTTCCACAATGGGGTAGTATAAGGGATCCTCGCTAATCTGAATTTAGGGATTTTCTTGCTAGCATAACTGTGGGAGAATCTAGAGATATTACACAAGCTACCATAGGGAGCATTCACTTTCCTGCTATACATTATTTTGCTCTCTTCATAGGTAGATGCATTAATGGTAAAGATGAGGCATGTCACATGTGTGTCCCCAATCTTAGTATTCTTAGGAGTGCTGTGTTAGGAGACAAATCATATAATTTGGGAGCCATTGTTGCACGTAGGTTGCATCTTAATAGACTTAATGGAGATTTATTTGGTGGAATTTATGCAACCCGCATAGCTAATTTTCTTGGTGTAGCCATACGCGAAGATGATATTGAATTACCTCCTGCTTATCTAGATTTTAATGCTATGGTTCACCACCAGTTTGTTGAGAGGAACGAATCACCTCTCCAGTATCGACTAATCTTTGACAGACGTCGTGCTGTCTGTATTACTCTCCCTGCTCTTGCCTTCTTTGATTATCAGGCAAGAGGAGGATATACTATTACCAGAGAGGAGGCAGATGAGTACGAGAGGAGAGAGGAGGCCGCTCGTCGCCACACTGCAGCTCAGCAGGCGATAGCTGCTTCATCGCAGTACGACCCCAGCTACTATTATGGATATCCGCCAGGCCAGCCGTGGCCATAGACCAACTTAGGCCAAAAGCCTAAGCTTGGGGAGTACGTATTTCCCACCGACATTACATTTATGTTCACACGCTCATTGCTAGATGTCGGTGCTCATACTTTTTCATTGTATCATCCATGCTAGTTTATTTCCCTTTTTATGCTTTCTTCTTGTGTGTTCAATAAACCTTAAGAAAAACCAAAAAAATTAGTTGTAGCTTTTAATTAATTTACTTTCCATGCTTGTAGTAGTAATTAAAAAGAAAACCCAAAAATATTTCATGTTCTTATTTTGCTTGTTGGGAGCTTTCCCGTGTAAATAGTTTTATTTCTTTTCTTTTCTTTGGGGGTCGATAGGAGAAGACCATGATTAAATTGTTGAAGTGGCTCTTATATGCATTATTGTTTATCTGACAAAAGAGCCCATACTGGCTTGTCTTCTCCTGTTTATTGAATGCTTGCAGATTCCAGCTTAGTCCAATGCACGTGCACTATTATTGTTATTCACATCATTCGATCGTGCAAGTGAAAGGCAATTATGACGATATATGATGGACTGGCTGAGATGAGAAAAGCTGGTATGAACTCGACCTCTTTTGTTTTTGTAAATATGATTAGTTCATCGTTCCTGATTCATCCTATTATGAATAAACATGTTTGCAATGACAACTAGAGATCATAGTTTCTTATGCCATGCTTGATTAGCTATGGGTTATAATGGTTTACCTTGCGTGCCAACATGCTATTAAAATGGTTATGATGTGGTATGATAGGGTGGTATCCGCCTCTGAATGATTTAAGTGACTTAACTTGGCACATGTTCACACATGTAGTTGAAACAAAATCAACATAGCCTTCACGATATTTATGTTCATGGTGGATTATATCCTACTCATGCTTGCATTCGATGTTGATTAATTTTAATGCATGTTCATGACTGTTGTCGCTCTCTAGCTGGTCGCTTCCCAGTCTTTTGCTAGCCTTCACCTGTACTAAGCGGGAATACTGCATGTGCATCCAATCCCTTAAACCCCAAAGTTATTCCACATGAGTCTACTATACTTACCTATATACGGTATCTACCCGCCGTTCCAATTAAATTTGTATGTGCCAAACTCTAAACCTTCAAATAAATATCCTGTTTTGTATATGCTCGAATAGCTCATGTATCAACTAGGGCTGTCTGTATCTTCCATGTTAGGCGGGTTATTCTCAAGAGGAGTGGACTCCGCTCCTCACTCACGAGATAAATGGCTGGTCACCGGGATGCCCAGTCCCATGCTTTATGCAAACTAAATCAAAATAATTGCAAACAAAACTCCCCCTAGGACTCTTGTTAGTTGGAGGCACTCGTTGTTTCGAGCAAGCCATGGATTGATGCTTGTTGGTGGAAGGGGAGTATAAAATTTACCATTCTGTTTGGGAACCGCCTATAATGTGTGTAGCATGGAAGATATCACCATATCTTGGTTGTTATGTTGACAATGAAAGTATACCGCTCAAAATATTATTCACCTCTGTTTCAAAACCGAGCTCTGGCACCTCTACAAATCCCTGCTTCCCTCTGCAAAGGGCCTATCTATTTACTTTTATGCTGAGTCATCATCCTCTTATTAAAAAGCACCAGTTGGAGAGAACCGCTGTCATTTGCATTCATTACTGTTAGTTTACATTGAGTATGACTTGACTAGATCTCTTTTACCATGAATTACAATGTCTAGTCAGTCCTTGGTCTTTAAAGGTGCTCTGCATTTATGTTTTGCGGTCTTAGAAAGGGCTAGCGAGATACCATCTTGTTATATCATATTATGATTGTTTTGAGAAAGTGTTGTCATCCGAGATTTATTATTATGGCTCGCTAGTTGATTATGCTATTGATATAAGTAAACTTGAGACCTATGCGTTATTGTGAATGTGTTTGTTATAATCTTTGCTGAAAACTTGAATGCTGCCTTTACATATTTACAACAACAAGAGCAAACAGAGTTTGTAAAAGTTTTTCTTTATCACTTCCAGTTTATCAACTGAATTGCTTGAGGACAAGCAAAGGTTTAAGCTTGGGGAGTTGATACGTCTCCAACGTATCTACTTTTCCAAACACTTTTGCCCTTGTTTTGGACTCTAACTTGCATGATTTGAATGGAACTAACCCGGACTGACGCTGTTTTCAGCAGAATTACCATGGTGTTATATATGTGCAGAAACAAACGTTCTCGGAATGACCTGAAACTTCACGGAGCCACTTTTCAGAAAATAAGAAAAATACCTGCAAAAGAGGAAGGCCAGGGGGGCCACCACCTCTCCACGAGGGTGGGGGCGCGCCTGCCCCCCTAGGGCGCGCCACCCTACCTCGTGGGCCCCCTGTTGCCTCTCCGACTCCAACTCCAACTCCATATATTGTGTTTCGGGGAGAAAAAAATCAGGGAGAAGAAATCATCGCGTTTTACGATACGGAGCCGCCGCCAAGCCCTAAAACCTCTCGGGAGGGCTGATCAGGAGTCCGTTCGGGGCTTCGGAGAGGGGAATCCGTCGCCATCGTCATTGGTACGTCTCCAACGTATCTATAATTTTTGATTGCTCCATGCTATATTATCTACTCTTTTGGACATTATTGTGCTTTATTATCCACTTTTATATTATTTTTGGGACTAACCTATTAACCGGAGGCTCAGCCCAGAATTGTTGTTTTTTGCCTGTTTTAGGGTTTCGAAGAAAAGGAATATCAAACGGAGTCCAAACGGAATGAAACCTTCGGGAACGTGATTTTCTGATCGAATACAACTCAGGAGACTTGGACCCTACGTCAAGACACGTAACAGGAGGCCACGAGGGAGGGGGGCGCGCCTACCCCCCCCCCCCCCCCCCCCCCCCCCCCCCCCCCCCCCGCCCCCCCCCCCCCCCCCCCCCCAGGAGCGCCCTCCACCCTCGTGGGCCCCCTGTTGCTCCACTGACGTTCTTCTTCCTCCTATATATACCCACGTACCCCCAAACGATCAGAGACGGAGCCAAAACCCTAATTTTACCGCCGTAACTTTCTATATCCACGAGATCCCATCTTGGGGCTTGTTTCGGAGCTCCGTCGAAGGGGGCATCGATCACGGAGGGCTTCTACATCAACACCATAGCCCCTCTGATGAAGTGTGAGTAGTTTACCTCAGACCTACGGGTCCATAGTTAGTAGCTAGATGGCTTCTTCTCTCTTTTTGGATCTCAATACAATGTTCTCCCCCTCTCTTGTGGAGATCTATTCGATGTAATCTTCTTTTTGCGGTGTGTTTGTTGAGACCGATGAATTGTGGGTTTATGATCAAGTCTATCTATGAAATTTGAATCTTCTCTGAATTCTTTTATGTATGATTGGTTATCTTTGCAAGTCTCTTCGAATTATCAGTTTGGTTTGGCCTACTAGATTGATCTTTCTTGCAATGGGAGAAGTGCTTAGCTTTGGGTTCAATCTTGCGGTGTCCTTTCCCGGTGACAGTAAGGGCAGCAAGGCACGTATTGTATTGTTGCCATCGAGGATAACAAGATGGGGTTTTCTTCATATTGCATGAGTCTATCCCTCTACATCATGTCATCTTGCTTAAGGCGTTACTCTGTTTTTAACTTAATACTCTAGATGCATGCTGGATAGCGGTCGATGAGTGGAGTAATAGTAGTAGATGCAGGCAGGAGTCGGTCTACTTGTCTCGGACGTGATGCCTATATACATGATCATACCTAGATATCCTCATAACTATGCTCAATTCCTGTCAATTGCTCAACAGTAATTTGTTCACCCACCGTAGAATACTTATGCTCTCGAGAGAAGCCACTAGTGAAACCTATGGCCCCCCGGGTCTATCTTTATCATATCAATCTCCTACTACTTAGTTATTTACTTTGCTATTTACTTTGCCTTTATTTTACTTTGCATCTTTATCATAAAAATACCAAAAATATTATCTTATCATATCTATCAGATCTCACTCTCGTAAGTGGCCCTATAGGGATTGACAACCCCTATTTGCATTGGTTGCGAGGATTTAATTGTTTTGTGCAGGTGCGAGGGACTCGCGCGTAGCCTCCTACTGGATTGATACCTTGGTTTTCAAAAACTGAGGGAAATACTTACGCTACTTTGCTGCATCATCCCTTCCTCTTTGGAGGAAAACCAACGCAGTGCTAAAAGAGGTTGCAAGAAGGATTTCTGGCGCCGTTGCCGGGGAGGTCTATGCAAAAGTCAACTTACCAAGTGTAAGTGCATCTAGTGCCACCCCTAGTTGGTTTTGGAGTATTGATGACAAACCTAGTTGAGGGACTAATGTGTTTGTGAGAATTGCAGGATAACACAGGTAGAAGTCCCTCATTGATTCGGTTTTACTACCAGAGATGACCCCTAAAAATGTATGAAGACATTGAAGTCAAAGGTGGTATATGAAGATATTCACATTGAAGACTATGACAAAAGAAGACACGTTATGAAGCCTATGGAGCTCGAAGACTTAGATCTTTTGTAGTTCTTTTTCTTTTGTGTTGAGTCATAGGAACCACCGTACTGTTAAGTGGGGTCCAGGAGAACCAGTTAGAATGACTGAAGTGATGCCTAAACCAAAAACCTATGTCTTCGAGTGAAGACAATGAGAGCGAATCTTGTCCAGAGCCGGACAAGTCAGCTTTTCTTGTAGCCCAAGTAAAGTTGTCATGAGAGTTTGAAATCTGACCGTTGAGACACGTGTCAGTTCCTTAGTGACCTAGGGTCATTTCAGACAAATCAGGTCGGGTTGCCAAGTGGCTATAAATAGCCCACCCCCTACAACCATAAGTGGTTGGCTGCTCAGATTTCAGTGCACGGCTTTTGTCGTTTGAGAGCAACCCACCTCGAAGCCTTTGAGAGAAAATTCCTAGCGAGGAGAAAGCCCTAACCACCCAGAGCCGGAGTAAATTGGGAATCACTTAAGTCTTCTTGTCTGTGTGATCTGAAGACTTATTACACTTGAGGACTGTGCATCCTCCAGACGGTTAGGCGTCGCGTTCAGAGCATCCAAGAGACATTGTGGATTGCCAGTGAACGAAGTCTGTGAAGGTTTGGGAGTCTACCTTGAAGACTTACCAGAGTGATTGGGCGAGGACTATGTGACCTTAGCTCAAGGAGAATACGGTGAGGACTTGGTGTCCTGAGCTACGTGTTCAGGACTGGGTGTCCGGGACTGTGTGTCCTAAGGTTTAAATACCTAGCCGCTCCAACCAGACGTACAGTTGTCACAGCAACTGGAACTGGTCCAACACATCATTGTCTTCAACGAGTCACCGGTTTCATTTTCACTTCCTTTTACTTACTGTTACTCATTGTGAAGCCATTGCATGCTTGCTATATCTTTTGTCTTCACAACGTAACTGTATGATTTGATTGGCTTCATAACTTCTTCCTACCTAATCCTTATTACACTGCAGCTACTTGTCATTGTGCTTTCACTCTATTGAATACTTGACCATGGCTTGCCTAGTGTAATCTAACTTCCGCTGCATAGTGATAGGCATATTTCTACTGTTTGTCTTCATAACTTCCATGTTTTGAAGACTTTCATAAAAATCGCCTATTCACCCCCCCTCTAGTGGATATAACGCACTTTCAATTGGTATCAGAGCAAGGTGCTCCCTTGTTCTGTGTGATTCGGTTTAACCACCTGGAGTTTTAGCTATGTCGACTGCAGGGATAATTAAAGTATCTGCTGCGTGCCCCGTGTTCGATGGAACTGAATATCCCTACTGGAAGAATAAGATGCGTATGCATCTTGAAGCCATTGACGTCGACCTATGGTATGTCGTCGAGAACGGCGTTCCCAAGGCTAGAGAAGGTGTCACTGCTGCTGATGTCAAGAAATTCGTTCAACTGGACTCTACAGCCAAGAACATCATCTGTGGTCATCTGACCAAAGGACAGTATGGCCGTGTAAGTGCTCTGAAGACATCCAAGCTGGTCTGGGACTGGCTCTCCAAGGTCAATGAAGGCATGTCAACCCAGAGAGATCAAAGAATCAGTGTCCTTCGCAATCTCTTCAACCGCTTCAAGCGAAATGACAATGAGAATGTCCAGCACACATTTGACAGACTCACTGACATCACAAATGAGCTTCAAGCCCTCGGCGCTACTGAGATCACCAAACATGAAGTCATCAAGACGCTGCTGAGATCACTTGATAGTTCGTTTGACATCCTAGCCCTGATGATTCAAGAACGTCCTGATTTCAAGACACTCGATCCATCTGACATACTTGAGAGGCTCAACACACATGAGTTTCAGCTTTCTGAGAAAAGAGATATCTATGGTCCAAACTATGGGCGAACTCGTGCCTTGAAGGCAAAAGCTGTTTCCTCATCTGAAGAAGAATCTGACAGCAGTTCTGATGATCCTGAAGACATTGGAAGGGAACTTGCAATGCTAGTGAAGAAGTTCCAAAAAATCACCAAGAAGAAAGGCTTCAGAAAGTCTTCACGATCAAGCTCAAGGAATGATGAAGCTTCTGCTCATGACTACAAGAAGAAAACATGCCACAAGTGCAAGAAAACTGGACACTTCATCTCTGAGTGTCCACAGTGGGACAATGAGAACAGAAAGAAGAAGAAGAGCAAGGAACATGACTCTGACGACAAGAAAAATAAGAAATACACAAAGTCTTCTTCCAAGTCTTCCTCAAAGTCTTCATCACACAAGAAGAGCTCATCTGGCAAGGCACGTGCGTTTGTTGGCAAGGAAATGGATTCAGAGGAGGAGTCCGCTTCTGAGGAGGCAGAGGTGGAGTCTGAGGAGGAGTCTGATTCTGGCATTGCAAGTCTGGCTACAGCATACGTCGCCAAGTCCATCTTCAACATTGAAGACAATAACTTCATCACCGACACCGATGCAAATGACAAGGACGACTCCACTCCTACCTACTGCTTCATGGCACGCGGTGCCAAGGTAAACACACGCACTACTCACTATCAAACATCCAGTGACGATGACTTTGATTGTGATTCAAAACCCAGTAACAAAACACTTGCTAAAATTGCAACTGAACAACAAAAGGCCATGGAACATATTCAAAAACTGTTAGACAGAAGCGATGATCTGTTGGTTGCTGAAATGACTCGATCTGAATCCTTAATTGAAGACATAAAAAATCTTCATGTTAAGTATCAGGAACTTGAAGATCGTCTTGATACTCTCTCAACAACTCATGAAAAGCTTTCCTATGATTATCTTCAAAGGAAGCAAGAACTTGAGAAATTCAGAGCGGCTCATGAAGATCTTCAAAAGGAAAACGAATCACTTCGCGCCGAACAGATCAGTTCCGCTCAGGAACGATTTGAACCACCATGTCTTAAATGCATTGAGCGTGATAATGCTACTTCTGTTGCTGAATGTTCCACTGCTACTGCTGTTGCAATATCTTCAACTGTTGATGTGGTAACTAACCCCTCTGCTGAGGATACCATTGCTATTGCTGATGAGAATGCTAGGTTGAAGACATTGCTTGAAACAGGGATGTACAAAAGTCTTAAAGGACATCAGACATTATGTGATGTCCTCAAGAAGCAGATTCTGAATCGAAACCCTAGAAAAGAGGGTGTTGGGTTCGTAAGGAAAATAAATGCAGATGGCTCTTACTGGAAACCTGAGCAGTACCCCAAAACCAAGTGGGTTGCTACAAAGGAACCTTCAGCAGATCCATCCAATTTATCTGGCTTCACTTGTGCTAACCCCATTATCATTGATGAATCCTTTGATGCAAACTATATACTGTTTAAGAATCAGAATGGTGAAGTGTTTGCCAGGTACATTGGTACCAACTGCAGGAATGGCCGCCTATGAAGAAGATCTGGGTTCCGAAAAAGTGTCTGGAAAATCTTCCTGTGAATGTCTTCATGACACCTCACTTGAAGAAGACAAACCTCAGACCAAAGGCTTCATACGGTCCAAAGGCTTCATACAAACAGAGGACTCACCTGAGTCACACTAACGCAAATGTTTTGCAGGGAAACCATACTCAGGCATATGAATATGAGAGCGGTTCATCAAACCGTCATGTTCATATGACCAAAAATTATTCTGCTTATTCTTATGAGTACTATTGTCCACCTGCAAGACTGTTTGCTAAGGCTTCAAAGCCAAAATTCTCAGATGCTGCACTTAGACTTATTGCTTCTAAGCCACCCTTGAAGATGTGGGTGGTTAAGAAGGCTTAACTCTCTTTTGCAGGGAAAGGTCTCCAGCAGAAAACCAAAATCTTCTGACGCTATTGCTGGGGACCTTAAAACTCTTGTAGGGCGCAAGATAAAATGCCCGAATGGCATCATTATGTACTTCGTTCCTGAATCGCATGCTACTCTCCCTATTAGTCCTAATCTGGATCTAAGTTTTCATAACCCACTGGTGCGTCAAATGTTTTTGCTTCACAATTCTCTTCATGAAGCCTATCCCCCTAACTGCACTGTAGGGTACGACACCAGCGTCTTCAAAGTCTTCAGAATGGATTATTGACAGTGGGTGTACAAATCACATGACTGGCAAAAGAAGCCTTCTTATGGACTCAACCTTACGTCCATGCGACAAGAGCCACATCACATTTGCTGACACTGGTAAAAGTAAGGTATTGGGTCTAGGTAGAGTTGCAATCTCAAAGGATCAACACATGGATAAAGTCATGCTTGTTGAATCCCTTGGCTTCAACTTAATGTCTGTCTCAATGCTTTGCGATTTGAACATGATTGTAATGTTTGGAAAATATCGTTGCCTTGTACTAATGGAATCTGACAAGTCTCTAGTGTTTGAAGGGTATTGAAAAGATGATTTGTACGTGGTAGATTTCTCAGCAGGGCCACAGCTTGCAGTATGTCTTCTAGCAAAGGCTTCAGAATGCTGGCTATGGCATCGGAGACTTGGACATGCTGGCATGAGGAACCTCCACACCCTTGCGAAGAAGAAGCATGCTATAGGCATCGAGGGCGTCAAGTTCAAGAAAGACCATTTATGCGGTGCCTGTGAAGCAGGGAAGATGACAAGGGCAAAACATCCCTCGAAGACAATCATGACCACTACTCGACCCTTCGAACTACTTCACATGGATCTTTTTGGTCCCACTCACTACTCAACTTTTACTACTACTGCTTGCCTCTATGGCTTCGTTATTGTTGATGATTATTCTAGATATACTTGGGTGCACATAATTCTTTACAATACTGAAGTGCAGGATGTCTTCAGACGCTTCGCCAATCGTGCTATGAACAATTTTGGCGCCAAGATAAAGCACATCAGAAGTGACAATGGGACTGAATTCAAGAACACTGGCCTTGATACATATCTTGATACCTTGGGCATCACACATGAATTCTCATCTCCGTACACGCTACAGCAGAATGGCGTTGTCGAACGCAAGAACAGAACACTCATTGAGATGGCCAGAACGATGCTAGATGAATACAAGACTCCAAGAAAATTCTGGACTGAAGCCATTGACACTGCATGCCATACAATCAATCATGTTTATCTTCACAAGCTTCTGAACAAGACATCTTATGAACTCCTAACTGGCAAGAAGCCAAATGTCAGTTACTTCAGAGTATTTGGCACAAAGTGCTGGATCAAGGACCCACACCACATCTCAAAGTTTGCACCAAAAGCACATGAGGGTTTTATGCTTGGATATGGAAAGGATTCGCACTCCTACAGAGTCTTCAATCTCTTTCATTACAAAGTGGTTGAAACAGTGGATGTGCGGTTCGATGAGACAAATGGTTCACAAAGAGAGCAACTGCCAAATGTGCTAGATGAAATTCCAGCTAGTGAATCAATCAAGCTAATGGGAACTGGAGAGATCATACCTTCTGAAGCTCATCCTGAAGAAGAACTTATCATCTCAGCACCTGATCAACATGAAGACAATGCTCAGCCTGAAGACATTCCACCCAACAACAACACAGATCAGCAAGAGCAAAATCTTCGCCCTGTACATCCTCGTGTTGCCAATGAAGTGCAGATTGACAGAATAATTGACAGCATCAATGCACCTGGTCCACTCACTCGTTCAAGGGCAACTCAGCTAGCAAATTTCTGTGGGCACTTCGCATTCGTCTCAATATCAGAACCCAAGAAAGTTGAAGAAGCCTTCATGGAACCTGAATGGATTCAAGCTATGCAAGAAGAGCTTCAACAGTTTGAACTGAATAATGTATGGGAACTGGTTAAGCGTCCTGATCCACGGAAGCACAACATTATAGGCACCAAATGGATATACCGCAACAAGCAAGATGAGCATGGTCAAGTTGTCAGAAACAAAGCTCGTCTCGTTGCTCAAGGATATACTCAAGTGGAAGGCATTGACTTCGATGAAACGTTTGCTCCTGTGGCTAGGCTTGAAGCCATACGCATACTGCTGGCCTATGCAAATCATCATAACATACTTCTATATCAAATGGATGTGAAGAGTGCCTTTCTCAATGGCAAGATTGAAGAAGAAGTGTATGTTGCACAACCGCCTGGCTTTGAAAATCCAAAACATCCTGACATGGTATACAAGCTCAACAAGGCGCTGTATGGCCTCAAACAAGCCCCTAGGGCCTGGTATGACACACTCAAATACTTCCTGAAGAGCAAAGGCTTCATACTTGGTTCCCTAGATCCCACTCTTTTCACGAAGACATATGATGGTGAACTGTTTGTGTGCCAAATATATGTGGATGACATTATCTTCGGCTGCACAAATCAGAAGTACAGTGAAGAGTTTGGATATATGATGCAAGAGCAATATCAGATGTCCATGATGGGGGAGCTGAAGTTCTTCCTTGGTCTTCAAATACGACAACAACGCAATGGCATTTTCATATCTCAAGAGAAGTATCTCAAAGATTGCCTGAAGAAGTTCGGTATGTAAGACTGCAAGGGCTTCACAACACCAATGCCAGCCAAACATCATCTGGGTCCTGACGACAATGGTAAAGAGTTCGATCAAAAGGTATACCGCTCCATGATTGGTTCTTTACTTTATCTATGTGCATCTAGGCCAGATATTATGCTTAGTGTTTGCATGTGTGCTCGATTTCAAGCGGCACCAAAGGAGTCGCATCACTTAGCTGTGAAGTGAATTCTTCGATATTTGGCTCACACCCCAACTCTAGGATTGTGGTATCCAAAGGGCTCAGAGTTTGATTTGGTTGGATTCTCGGATGCTGATTATGCTGGTGACAAAGTTGATCGCAAGTCTACATCAGGCACATGTCACTTTCTGGGACGATCACTTGTATGTTGGTCTTCAAAGAAGCAGAACTGTGTATCTCTCTCCACTGCTGAATCTGAATACATTGCTGCTGGATCTTGCTGCGCTCAGCTTCTGTGGATGAAGCAAACACTCACGGACTATGGCATTCATCTGAAGCAAGTGCCACTTTACTGCGACAACGAAAGCGCCATCAAGATTGCCAACAACCCAGTTCAGCACTCGAAGACAAAGCACATTGAAATCCGTCATCACTTTCTCAGAGATCATGTTGTGAAGGAAGACATTGATATCATACACATTAACACTGAAGAGCAATTGGCAGATATCTTCACCAAGCCCTTGGATGAGAAGAGGTTTTGCAAGTTACGGTGTGAGCTAAATATCCTGGAATCCTCAAATGTCCTGTGATCAGGCACACATCCTAACCCTTATGCATATTGATGACTTAGATGTGCAACACACGAAGTGAAGTATATCTTTAATCAATGAAGACATACATTCTAAGTGTGAATACATTAATGTGGAAATTGACTTCAGAGCGCCACGATAATTGTGCGCCGTGTCTGGGTCTAATACTTCCTATACGGTGGGTAACGCCACCACCAAACGTTCTATTATGAAGTGTTTCACTCTTGGCGTTACCTTGCAATGTCTTCACATTTGGTTGGCTTCGAACTCAACATATATTCATGATTATCTTCACTACGTTGATTATATAGATATATGTATATACTAGTGTTCTGTCCTCTACAGCATTCACTTATAGCTATGTCTTCTTGTTTGAATCTTTTGAACTAAGTGAATGTGATAGGACCCTAACCTCTCTATGCTCTCTATCTCTAAATTCTATCTCTCCAAGTCATATGCATTCTATTGAAACTGTCGAATGTCTTCTCTGCGTCCTTGTCAGCAGAAGACACAGAGACAACATTTAAGTCCGTTTTCAATGCTCATTTATCCACATGACATCCGGAGAAGTAGGAACGACCGCCCAACAATCCAGGCGTGCGTGGGATGTGGAACTGCCCCCAAAATACCGCATGATGTCCATGTTCCTCAGATGCGAATCGCCAGGGGCACCTGAGTAATAGCACAGTGCCGCCCCTGCGCCTATAAATTCACACTTACCGCGGTCATTATCTCCTTCTTCCACCCTTGCACGAACCCTAGCGCCACCGCTAGCTCTCGACGACGCCGGCGACGAAGCGCTTCGCTGCCGCAACCTCTCCAACGCTGTCTTCACGCCGATCGCGGACATCGTCCTCTCTGCCGTTGCCGTAGGTGTCTTCCGTCGCCAAGTTAGGGCACGGAGGATTGAACTGCTCGGCCTCATCTCTCGCTTCGTCTAGCAGTTCTCAGTGTGGTAAATAAAATTGCCTTTTTACAGCACCATAGATCCTCTTGTTCTGTCACTTTCTACCACAAGAAGTTTCTGTTCACACAAGCTAGATCTCTCTCAAACTGCATTTCATAACATGCCTAGTATATTCACTTGTGCTTCACAAAGTAGTTAGATTCCTCACTTGTACTGATCTGTGGATTCGTACAAATCTGGAACCAACTTCTTATCTATGAGTGAATGTCTTCGCACGATGAGGTCAATGTCTTCTAAACTGATTAGTCTTCAAAACCTTCTGAGAATGCATATGACCTCTTCCCCTTCCCTCGCACCTTAATGCTGTCACAGGTACATGTCCGTGGGAGAATCCTTCGGTTCTCATAGTCTGCATTCATTTGTAGAATTCCTACAGCATCACATAAATTCTCCTGAAGCCAGTTCCTGTTGGTCCAGCAAAAGAAAGCCTTTGAAGCCTTTGAAAGTTTTGAAGCCTTTCAAGTTAAAGTTTATGGCTTCAGAAGCAGCAGCAAGGAAGGGGGGCAGACAGCGACGTGGAGGAACTTCCAAAGATCTGCCTGAAGACCTAGCGATATGTATAAAACAGATCCTGAAGAGAATTATGGGCAGCGCAAGACCCGAATCCAATGGATTCGACGCTACTGGGCAGAACAATGGTTCAAATACCGCTTCACAACCCAAGAATATGCTCAGAAAAGTGCCATCAAAAGACCGTGGGGAGACATCTTATACAAGAACCTTGTACCCAGGTCCAGAGATGAAGCTATTGCCCAAAGCTTCTATCCATGCATGGTTCGTGGGCCACAGCCTGATGATGCACATCCGTCGTCACTACTCTGGTGTCGTGACGACAATCTGTTCAAGCGCAACTTCCAGTTTGCCCAACAATCAGCAAAGCAGAACAAGAAGAAATTTGGGTTAGACTTCAACCCTGGTCCCTCCGCACCAAGGGAAGATGGCACACGCGACGCAGAACCCAATATCATCGGTCTGTATGCCAACCTTGAGGGCCTCATCACCCGCATATTAGTCCAAGGGACTGCCGTGAATGACCCTCCAGCTGACTCTGAGTCTGATGAAGCTCCTGCTGTACCGAAGCCAAAACAGCAGAAGAAACCAAAAGCTTCAAAGCCGGCCCCTTCACCAAAAATCTCAAGGGCGAAGCCATTGGCAACTGCACCTCCTGAAGACAGTGTGCAGTCTGAAGACATATCCCGCGTCTCCAAGCCCCAGAAGGCCAAGATGCCTCAGCCACACACCGGCAAAGAGCTCACAGCTGCTGCCATTCTGCGCAGCAAAGCCATTGATTTGTCAAGTGATGAAGATCTTGGAGATGACGCTCTCGAGCAGCTCATCAAGAGCAAAGAAGAAGCTGAAATCTTCAACAATTTGCCTCTCTTTGATGTCGCCATCATCCACAACTTCATCGACGAATGGTTTGCCACACCAAACATCAGCTTCGAAGATCTGCAGCTGCCCGTTGGCCTCAGCATCGCCTTCCAAGGCGCTATTGCTTCAGAACTTGCAATTGCCCAGCGCATTGTTGAACTGAAGCAGAAAATTGATCATGAAAAGGCTCAATTCAAGAAGCATATGGCCAAGCTCAGCGTGCAAGAAGTGAAGAGCTTCAAGGTCATGATGCACGAACTAAAGGAAAACTTTCTGAAGAAGCGTGCAGAAGCTCAAGGTTCACGAGAGCGAATGAAGTCTCTGGCAGACAGATGTGTGCAGGCCTACAATGAGGCCGAGAAGCGCAAGGCACTTGGGCGGCCCGGCATCGACCCCGGGATGGCCGCGAAGAAGAAGAAGAAGCCTGCTATGGCTGAACCAGAGGCACCAAGGCAAGAAGCAGTTCCAATTGTCTTCCCAACTGCAACGACTGGCTCAAAGCCAAAGAGCCGGTCAACCGCTTCAGAGCTCAAGAAGACGCGGACTGCAGAGGCTGAAGCTAGGAAGCAGAAACATACTGAAGCCTCTCCTTCTGCTCCCACTCAGAAGAAGCGAAAGATCAAGAAAGCTCGGGCTGCTCCCACAGAGCCCTTGATGGTTGAACCCCTTTCTGTCGTCCATCCTAACGCAGAACGACAACTGACAGTTCATGAGCCTGCTTCCACAGAGGCTCCTGAAGCTGAAGACATACCAGCAGCCGACCCCATCGCTGCTGAAGACATTGGTCATCAGGATAATGTACAAGATGATGCAGCCCTTCCTCAGTATGAACATAGCAAACTCATCAGCATTGGTAGTCCTCTGACGCCAATTGCACAAGATGCGTCATGGGCGGATTGCCCTCAAGAGGAAGAAGACTTTGAGGCCCAACCCACTCCAACCCCACAGGCGTCGTCTGCGTTCCGTAGGCTTCGCAGAGGTCCAAGGCCTCAAGTCTATGCTGAAGACATTCCGGCTGCATCAGCCGAAGAAAATGAAGAAGTACCACAAGATCCTACTACCCCGCTACACCATGAAGCAGTTCTCCAGGAGAACGTGCCTAAGTCTGACCCTCCAGCTAGTCAAGTGGAGGCTGAAAATATTGAGGCTTCCACAACCAACACTGAAGCCAATGTGCAGCCCTCCCCACCAAAAGCTTCAGAAGACAGCAAAGCTACTGATCCAGACACTTCTGTTCCTGAGTCTGCTGCAGGTCCTCAATTTGATTACCATGTTGAGCACATGCCTCATGTCCAGAAGCCAGTCCCACGGCTGTCGAGGTTCCCAGGTCCTGCATCAGCACCTGGATCCTTTAACATCAACAGCTTCAAGGCAGATAATACGTTCTTCAATAGCTCCAAGAACCCCTATTCAAGGGAAAGGATTTCATCAGATCGGTTCTGGAGCTATCCACAGCGCAGCTACTATTCATGCATCCTATACAACCAAGGTCGCATCTTCCCGCACAAGTGCCTTGATGTTGAAGCCATTGCTGGTCTGCCCTGTTTAGAGGAAGCATTGGATTCCTTCAAGCAAGTGGGTCTGCTGCAGTTTGTAACTGATGAAGAGCACTGGAATGAAGAGCTTCTGCTACAATTCTATGCCACCCTCCACATCAAAGGATACAACAGAGATCCGAAGACTTGGGCCCTGGAGTGGATGACCGGCAATGTCCATCACGAAGCCAATGCATTTGATATCATTGAGCTCACCGGCCTGCCCACTCCTGGCGAATTCTTCGAGGAAGGCTGTCCACTACACATTGAAGCTCTTGAGAGCATATTCTAGAGGCCTGAACCGAATATGAGTCAGGTGCTCTCAATGATGAAGCCATTGCCCCACGATGCTCCTTATCCAACAGAGTTCTTCGTTGAAGACTTTGAGTACCTGCCCAGAACCATCTATCACATTATCCGGCGGACTCTCTGGCCTATCAAAGGGCACTCTCCAAATGCCAAGATCGAGGGTGCAATGAAGACTCTGCTGTTTTGTATCCTTCATGGCAAATGCTTCAACGCACAGGACTTCTTCATACGCCAACTAGCTGCATCAGGCTCAGATTTACTTGGTTTGAAGTTCTATGCTCCTTGGGTAATGAGACTGATCAAGCTTCACTCTGCGATCTCATATCAGCCCTCAGCCCGCAACCATAGGATCTTCTTGCCAGATGTGGATACCTCTGTTGAAGCTATATATCCTGAGCCTGCCAAGCAACCTTTGAGTCTTCAGAATGCAGAACACCAGAGCCGGACAATGAGAGCGAATCTTGTCCAGAGCCGGACAATGAGAGCTATGTCTTCAAGTGAAGACAATGAGAGCGAATCTTGTCCAGAGCCAGACAAGTCAGCTTTGCTTGTAGCACAAGTAAAGTTGCCATGAGAGTTTGAAATCTGACCGTTGAGACACGTGTCAGTTCCTTAGTGACCTAGGGTCATTTCGGACAAATCAGGTCGGGTTGCCAAGTGGCTATAAATAGCCCACCCCCTACAACCATAAGTGGTTGGCTGCTCAGATTTCAGTGCACGGCTTTTGTCGTTTGAGAGCAACCCACCTCGAAGCCTTTGAGAGAAAATTCCTAGCGAGGAGAAAGCCCTAACCACCCAGAGCCGGAGTAAATTGGGCATCACTTAAGTCTTCTTGTCTGTGTGATCTGAAGACTTATTACACTTGAGGACTGTGCATCCTCCAGACGGTTAGGCGTCGCGTTCAGAGCATCCAAGAGACATTGTGGATTGCCAGTGAACGAAGTCTGTGAAGGTTTGGGAGTCTACCTTGAAGACTTACCAGAGTGATTGGGCGTGGACTTTGTGACCTTAGCTCAAGGAGGAATACGGTGAGGACTTGGTGTCCTGAGCTACGTGTTCAGGACTGGGTGTCCGGGACTGTGTGTCCTAAGGTTTAAATACCTAGCCGCTCCAACCAGACGTACAGTTGTCACAGCAACTGGAACTGGTCCAACACATCATTGTCTTCAACGAGTCACTGGTTTCATCTTCACTTCCTTTTACTTACTGTTACTCATTGTGAAGCCATTGCATGCTTGCTATATCTTTTGTCTTCACAACATAACTGTATGATTTGATTGGCTTCATAACTTCTTCCTACCTAATCCTTATTACACTGCAGCTACTTGTCATTGTGCTTTCACTCTATTGAATACTTGACCATGGCTTGCCTAGTGTAATCTAACTTCCGCTGCATAGTGATAGGCATATCTCTACTGTTTGTCTTCATAACTTCCACGTTTTGAAGACTTTCATAAAAATCGCCTATTCACCCCCCCCCCTCTAGTCAATATAACGCACTTTCACCAAGTACCCATCACATACCCTTATCTCCCGCATTACATTATTTGCCATTTGCCTCTCGTTTTCCTCTCCCCCACTTCACCCTTGCCGTTTTATTTGCCCTCTCTCTCTCTCTATCCTCCCTCTATTTGCCTCTTTTTGCCCGCTTGCTTTTTGTTTGCCTGTGGGTTAGTTTGCGTGATTGTCGTTATGGCCAGTCCCTTATCTTCTCCGTTGTCTCCCGAGAATGAAATTCTAAATTTTAAGCAAAGGGAGGGTGAAAATCTAAAAGATGCTTGGTATAGAATTTGCAATGCTCAAAATAAATCTACTAGGAAGCAATCTACTACCATTCTCCTTCGCAATTTTTGTAGGCATTACTCCTTGGCACCGCTATGTTCTTGATACTATTATCGGAGGGAACTTTTTGGGTAGCCATACTTTTGATTCTTATAATGCTATGTTAGATTTATTTGGCTCCCCCCTCTCTTGGTTAATGGAACTATATTAGCTTTGGAGCATGTAATGCAAAGGCTTGAGATTATTGAAAATAAGGTTGCTACCATAGAGTTAACTGAAAATTTGGATAAAAAGATCCACAGCCGAATCTCTCAATATGGATCTAAAGTAGGAGTTACTTTGAAAGATATTAAAGAAAAGGAACCCATAGTTAATGAGAAAATAAATCACGATTCCGTTAGGATCGATAAACTTGAGAATATTATTACCAACTTGGGAACCGCTTTTTCTTCCGTAAAGAATACTCTGCGTCCCTCCACTAAAGTTGCCAAACTTATGTACGTTCCTAAAAATAAGGGTGAATCATCTAGTAAGGAAAATGTGGATCTCAAATCTATAAGTGTTCATCCCAATCTTTTTGCTATCATTAAGGAACCATTTGTTACAAATGAGTTTTTTGATCTTGTGCCTAAAATCTTGATAATTAATAAAAATGAAGAAATTCCTAAATATGGTAGATGCCTCATTGAAGAATTGCCTACCAGAGATGGCAATACCTAGATCTATTCTTGCTTGTTATGCCTAGCTAGGGGCGTTAAACGATAGCGCTTGTTGGGAGGCAACCCAATTTTATTTTTATTACTTACTTTGTGCTCCTGTTTAGTAATAAATAAATTATCTAGCCTCTGTTTTGGTTATGTTTTTTGTGTTTAATTAGTGTTTGTGCCTAGTAGAACCGTTGGGAAGACTTGGAGAAAGTCTTGTTGAACTTGCTGTAAAAAACAGAAACTTTAGCGCTCACGAGAACTGCTGTAATTTTTATTTGGAAAGTGCTATTTAGTAAATTCTTTTTGAATATTATTAATAGATAAATTCCTCACGTCCAGCAATTTATTTTAGAATTTTTGGGGTTCCAGATATTGCGCTAGCAACAGATTACTACAGACTGTTCTGTTTTTGACAGATTCTGTTTTTCGTGTGTTGTTTGCTTATTTTGATAAATCTATGGCTAATAAAATAGTTTATAAACCATAGAGAAGTTGGAATACAGTAGGTATAACACCCATATAAATAAATAATGAGTTCATTATAGTACCTTGAAATGGTCTTTTGTTTTCTTTCGCTAACGGAGCTCACGAGATTTTCTACTTTAAGTTTTGTGTTGTGAAGTTTCAAGTTTTGGGTAAAGATTTGATGGATTATGGAACAAGGAGTGGCAAGAGCCTAAGCTTGGGGATGCCCATGGCACCCCCCCAGATAATCTAAGGACACCTAAAAGCCAAAGCTTGGGGATGCCCCGGAAGGCATCCCCTCTTTCGTCTACTTCTATCGGTAACTTTACTTGGAGCTATATTTTTATTCGCCACATGATATGTGTTTTGCTTGGAGCGTCTTGTATTTTTTTGAGTCTTTGCTTGTTAGTTTACCACAATAATCCTTGCTATACACACCTTTTGAGAGAGCCATACATGATTTGGAATTTGTTAGAATACTCTATGTGTTTCGCTTATATCTTTTGAGTTATATAATTTTGCTCTAGTGCTTCACTTATATCTTTTGGAGCACGGTGGTGGATTTGTTTTATAGAAACTATTGATCTCTCATGCTTCACTTAGATTATTTTGAGAGTCTTAATAGCATGGTAATTTGCTTAAAATCCTAATATTCTTGGTATGCAAGAATAATAATAAAACTTTTTTATGAGTGTGTTGAATACTAAGAGAAGTTTGATGCTTGATGATTGTTTTGAGACATGGAGGTAATAATATCAAAGTCGTGCTAGTTGAGTAGTTGCGAAATTGAGAAATACTTGTGTTGAGGTTTGCAAGTCCCGTAGCATGCACGTATGGTAAATGTTATGCACCAAATTTGAAACATGAGGTGTTATTTGATTGTTTTCCTTATGAGTGGCGGTCGGGGACGAGCGATGGTCTTTTCCTACCAATCTATCCCCCTAGGAGCATGCGCGTAGTACTGAAGTTTTTGATGACTTGTAGATTTTTGCAATAAGTATGTGAGTTCTTTATGACTAATGTTGAGTCCATGGATTATACGCACTCTCACCCTTCCATCCTTGCTAGCCTCTTCGGTACCGTGCATTGCCCTTTCTCACATTGAGAGTTGGCGCAAACTTCTCCGGTGCATCCAAACCCCGTGATATGATACGCTCTTTCACACATAAATCTCCTTATATCTTCCTCAAAACAGCCACCATACCTACCTATTATGGCATTTCCATAGCCATTCCGAGATATATTGCCATGCAACTTTCCATCATTCCGTTCATCATGACACATTCATCATTGTCATATTGCTTAGCATGGTCATGTAGTTGACATAGTATTTTTGGCAAATCCAACGTTCATAATTCTTTCATACATGTCACTCTTGGTCCATTGCATATCCCGGTACACCGCCAGAGGCATTCATATAGAGTCATCTTTGTTCTAGTATCGAGTTGTAATCATTGAGTTGTAAATAAAAAGAAGTGTGATTATCATCATTTTCTAGAGCATTGTCCCAAGTGAGGAATATAAAAAAAGGCCATAAAAAGAGAAAAGGCCCAAAAAAGAGAAAAGAAAAAATTAGAGAAAAAGAGAGAAGGGACAATGTTACTATCCTTTGCCACACTTGTGCTTCAAAATAGCACCATGATCTTCATAGTAGAGAGTCTCTCATGTTATCACTTTCATATACTAGTGGGAATTCTTCATTATAGAACTTGGCTTGTATATTCCAACAATGGGCCTCCTCAAGTGCCCTAGGTCTTCGTGAGCAAGCAAGTTGGATGCACACCCACTAGTTTCTTTTGTTGAGCTTTCATACATTTATAGCTCTAGTGCATCCGTTGCATGGCAATCCCTACTCCTTGCATTAACATCAATAGGTGGGCATCTCCATAGCCCATTGATTAGCCTCGTTGATGTGAGACTTCCTCCTTTTTGTATTCTCCACATAACCCCCCTCATTATATTCTATTCCACCTATAGTGCTATGTCCATGGCTCGCGCTCATATATTGCGTGAAAGTTTATAGGTTGGAGATTACTAAAGTATGAAACAATTTATTGGCTTGTCATCGGGGTTGTGCATGATGATAGCATTCTTGTGTGACGAAAATGAAACATGACTAAACCATATGATTTTGTAGGGATGAACTTTCTTTGGCCATGTTATTTTGAGAAGACATAATTGCTTAGTTAGTATGCTTGAAGTATTGTCATTTTTATGTCAATATGAACTTTTGTCTTGAATCTTTCGGAGCTGAATGTTCATACCACAATTAAGAAGAATTACATTAAAATTATGCCAAGTAGCACTCCACATCAAAAATTCTGTTTTTATCATTTACCTACTCAAGGACGAGTAGGAATTAAGCTTGGGGATGCTTGATACGTCTCCAACATATCTATAATTTTTGATTGCTCCATGCTATATTATCTACTGTTTTGGACATTATTGGGCTTTATTATCCACTTTTATATTATTTTTGGGACTAACCTACTAACCGGAGGCCCAACCCAGAATTGATGTTTTTTGCCTGTTTTAGGGTTTTGAAGAAGAGGAATATCAAACGGAGTCCAAACGGAATGAAACCTTCGGGAACATGATTTTCTCATCGAATACAACTCAGGAGACTTGGACCCTACATCAAGACACGTAACAGGAGGCCACGAGGTAGGGGCGCGCCTACCCCCCCCCCCCAGGAGCGCCCTTCACCCTCGTGGGGCCCCTGTTGCTCCACCGACGTACTTCTTCCTCCTATATATACCCATGTACCCCAAAACGATCAGAGACGAAGCCAAAACCCTAATTCCACCACCGTAACTTTCTGTATCCATGAGATCCCATCTTGGGGCCTGTTCCGGAGCTCCGCCGGAGGGGGCATCGATCACGGAGGGCTTCTACATCAACACCATAGACCCTCTGATGAAGTGTGAGTAGTTTACCTCAGACCTACGGGTCCATAGTTAGTAGCTAGATGGCTTCTTCTCTCTTTTTGGATCTCAATACAATGTTCTCCCCCTCTCTTGTGGAGATCTATTCGATGTAATCTTCTTTTTGCGGTGTGTTTGTTGAGACCGATGAATTGTGGGTTTATGATCAAGTCTATCTATGAATAATATTTGAATCTTCTCTGAATTCTTTTATGTATGATTGATTATCTTTGCAAGTCTCTTCGAATTATCAGTTTGGTTTGGCCTACTAGATTGATCTTTCTTGCAATGGGAGAAGTGCTTAGCTTTGGGTTCAATCTTGCGGTGTCCTTTCCCAGTGACAGTAAGGGCAGCAAGGCACGTATTGTATTGTTGCCATCGAGGATAACAAGATGGGGTTTTATTCATATTGCATGAGTCTATCCTTCTACATCATGTCATCTTGCTTAAGGCGTTACTCTATTTTTAACTTAATACTCTAGATGCATGCTGGATAGCGGTCGATGAGTGGAGTAATAGTAGTACATGTAGGCAGGAGTCGGTCTACTTGTCTCGGACGTGATGCCTACATACATGATCATACCTAGATATTCTCATAACTATGCTCAATTCTGTCAATTGCTCAACAAGAATTTGTTCACCCACCGTAGAATACTTATGCTCTCGAGAGAAGCCACTAGTGAAACCTATGGCCCCCCGGGTCTATCTTTATCATATCAATCTCCTAGTACTTAGTTATTTACTTTGCTATTTACTTTGCCTTTATTTTACTTTGCATCTTTATCATAAAAATACCAAAAATATTATCTTATCATATCTATCAGATCTCACTCTCGTAAGTGGCCCTATAGGGATTGACAACCCCTATTTGAGTTGGTTGCAAGGATTTATTTGTTTTGTGCAGGTGTGAGGGACTCGCGCATAGCCTCCTACTGGATTGATACCTTGGTTCTCAAAAACTGAGGGAAATACTTACGCTACTTTGCTGCATCATCCATTCCTCTTCGGGGAAAACCAACGCAGTGCTAAAAGAGGTAGCAGTCATCATCAACCATCCTCCATCACCAATTTCATGATGCTCACCGTTGTGCGTGAGTAATTCCATCGTAGGCTTGCTAGACGGTGATGGGTTGGATGGGATCTATCATGTAATCGAGTTAGTTTTGTTAGGGTTTGATCCCTAGTATCCACTATGTTCTGAGATTGATGTTGCTATGACTTTGCTATGCTTAATGCTTGTCACTAGGGCCCGAGTGACATGATTTCAGATCTGAACCTATTATGTTTTCGTCAATATATGAGTGTTCTTGATCCTATCTTGCAAGTCTATAGTCACCTATTATGTGTTATGATCCGTTGACCCCGAAATGACAATAATCGGGATACTTACCGGTGATGACCGTAGTTTGAGGAGTTCATGTATTCACTATGTCTTAATGCTTTGTTCCGGTTCTCTATTAAAAGGAGGCCTTAATATCCCTTAGTTTCCATAAGGACCCCGCTGCCACGGGAGGGTAGGACAAAAGATGTCATGCAAGTTCTTTTCCATAAGCACGTATGAGTATACTCGGAATACATGCCTACATTATATCAATGAACTGGAGCTAGTTCTGTGTCACCCTAGGTTATGACTGTACATGATGAACCGCATCCGGCATAATTCTCCATCATCGAGCCATTGCCTACGAGCTTTCCACATATTGTTCTTCGCTTATTTACTTTCCCGTTGATATTGCTATCATCACTACAAAATACCAAAAATATTACTTTTACTACTGTTACCTTTTGCTACCGTTACCACTACTATCGTATTACTTTGCTACTAAATACTTTGCTGCAGATATTAAGTTTCTAGGTGTGGTTGAATTGACAACTCAGCTGCTAATACTTGAGAGTATTCTTTGGCTCCCCTTGTGTCGAATCAATAAATTTGGGTTGAATACTCTATCCTCGAAAACTGTTGCGATCCCCTATACTTGTGGGTTACCAGCTACTATCTGTATATAGCACACCTAGCGTGCGCGGTATTGTCAAAAAATTATATATTATTTTGCGTACCTCAAAGCCTCTTAGCAGGCTCATAAAGGCCTCATGCAATCCGCTTTTGGCGGATGAAATCCTCTCAGTCACCGTACCCATTAAAATACGATGTGCCTCTGAGATAGTCGCTTGCTCCAAAGGACCCATCAGTGCGTCCGGTTGTGCACCGGACAAACCCAGACTCTTTCTGTTGCTCTCCTTAGGAGCCGAATACTCCGGAATTCGGGTGGCCGAAGGGTCACCTTCTGGCCTTGGCGGATCAAGAGAAATCCTCCGTGATGACACCTCAGGGCCGTCCGCCCCAGGTGGCGGGGAGGCAGGAGGGCGTTTCGCTCTCCATCATCTCCAGAAGAAGATCCCCCAAAGAGGAACTCTGTTGAGAAGGGCTACGAGCCGGACTGCAAGATATAGGTCATGGTTATTATCCTCGGAGATAAAGCAGGATATATTTACCAAAAGTACTCTTGTTCACTTACAGCTCGGTGGAGGGTTGGCCCCCTTGCTGGCACTGTGCGGTAAAGACGCCCTTCGGGGCAGGGCCCCCTGGCGAAGGTTTCTTCCCTCGTTTGGAAATCTTCGTTTCCAAGTCTTTAGAGGCGGTCCTTTTCCTTCCTTGGGGAAAGGGGATTCTGGATTCTTCTCCCTGATTATCCTCCTTCGCGGAGACACTAATTCCCCCGGTTTGGATGAGTAATGCATGAAGCCTGCTTTCAGCTTCTTTATTCCTCCCTCTATCTTCCCCTGATGGCACTTGATAAGGTGCGCGCTCAAGCATCCTGGCTAGCACAGGATCCGGTGAGCCTTCGGGAAGGGGGGCCAAACACCAGATCATCTTCGCCTTTCTTATCCAGTCCTGGACGAGAGCGATTTTTTTAGAATGATGTTGTGACAAATAAAAAGACAACACGTTCGGTCACAGAATTACTTACGTGGGTATCTGGACGGTTGCAGTTGAGACCCGCATCCTAGGTGGTGTCCGGACACTTTATTCGTGATCCGAAGAACAATCTGTACATCTTTTCGAGCGTCACGCCGAAGAATTGCTGAATAGTTTGCGGTCCTTCCGGGTTGAACTCCCACAGACGGAGAGATCGGCGTTGGCATGGCAGGACCCGACGAACTAGCATAACTTGCATTACCTTGACAAGACTGACATCCCTCTTGAGGAGAACTCGGATGCGACTTTGCAGTGTCAGAACGTCATTAACTGGCCCCCAGTCCAGCCCCTTGTTGACCCATGACGCCAGTTGCGGCGGGGGGCCCGAGCGGAAGGTAGGGGTAGCTGCCCACTTTTTACTTCGGACAACTGTGATGTAAAACCACTCCTGCTGCTAGAAGTTGGACACCTCCGGGAAGGAGCCCTTAGGCCATGGAGCATCGGCGCCTTTGCTTATTATGGCACCTCCGCATTCTGTGTGTCGCCCGTCGATCGTCTTCGGCTTCACATTGAAGGTCTTGAGCCATAAGCCGAAGTGTGGGGTGATGCGGAGGAAGGCCTCACACACGACGATAAACGACGAGATGTGAAGGATGGAATCTGGAGTTAGATCATGGAAATCGAGCCCGTAATAGAACATAAGCCCTCTTACAAAGGGATCAAGACTAAAGCCTAGCCCTCGGAGGAAGTGGGAAACAAATACGACACTCTCGTTGGGTTCGGGAGTGGGGATGACCTGCCCTTGAGCGGGCAGCCTGTGCGAGATTTCGGCGGTCAGATACCTGGCTTTCCTTAGCTTCTTGATGTCCTCCTCTGTGACAGACGAGGCCACCCACCGACCTTGAAGGTTGGATCCAGACATTGTTGAAGGTCTGAAGCACTTAGCCTAAGCCTTGGGTGTTGGAACTCGAGGTGGGGGAGGGGAAGGATTGGGCGCGAGAAGAAAAGGACAGGCATCAACCCCTTTATAAAGAGGGTGAATATCAAGCGTCCTCCGCGTGGCCATTTTGAACTTGCCTAAAATCGAGGAGTCATACTAACAAACATGGTTGGATTACCCATACCCGTATTGATGAGAATCCCAAGATAGGGGGACACGATCTCTGCTTCGACAAGATGTGCCAATAAAACCGCCTCGCAACATGTGCAGTGGCAGGCAGGGAAAAATGGTTCGTAATGACCGGGCCACGGCAGGGCGTCACATTATAAAAAAAGGTTGTCAACAGATTAGATTTGTGGAATAATATACTCTCTACGGTGGTATGCGGAATTTATTTTGCAGAGCCGGACACGATTCTTGTGTTCAAAATTTTCTATGGAGTATTCGGAGAAGGAACCTGCCTTGCAATGTCGAAGACAATCTGCACGCCGGACTCATCGTCATTGAAGCCTGGTTCAGGGGCTACTGAGGGAGTCCTGGATTAGGGGGTCCCCGGACAGCCGGACTATATACTTTGGCCGGACTATTGGACTAATAATATGCAAGATTGAAGACTTCGTCCCGTGTCCGGGTGGGACTCTCCTTTGCGTGGAAGGCAAGCTTGGCAATTCGGATATGTGGATCTCCTCCCTTGTAACCGACTCCGTGTAACCCTAACCCCCTCTAGTGTCTATATAAACCGGAGGGTTTAGTCCGTAGGACAACAACAATCATAATCATAGGCTAGCTTCTAGGGTTTAGCCTCTACGATCTCGTGGTAGAGCAACTCTTGTAATACTCATATCATCAAGATCAATCAAGAAGGAAGTAGGGTATTACCTCCATCGAGAGGGCCCGAATCTGGGTAAACATTGTGTTCCCCACCTCCTGTTACCATCAACTTTAGACGCACAGTTCGGGACCCCCTACCCAAGATCCGCCGGTTTTGACACCAACAGTGCACTGCTGAGGTGTAAACTGAATTTCCCAAAAATACATATTGAGTCCAGTAGTTTTAGTTCAACACTACGAAACATCTAATGACCATTCTTTCTGCCTGTTTCAATCAGTTTACTTACAAAATCATAGGCCATGGTTCTGCTAACTAATTCATACAGTCACAGAATTGCACTAAGTTGAGCCACACATTTGCAGCAGACATGAACGAGCCGACAGTTGGAACAAATTATATTCAACAGCGAGATGATTTGGGTTCAGAACTTCTTGTCCAACTAGGGGCCTCCTGGTTGACTCTGTCAATTGACTGCGTGGACCTTGTTTGGTTATCCTTCTAGCCTCCGATGCACCCCGCCATGTGCTTTATCTGGGCCAACGTTGCCAACATGTTGCTCGCAACCAGACCCGGCATTTGACTCCACCGGGGTGGCACAGTTTGATTCGCTTTCCAACAAAGCACCAATTTCCAGCACACTCTTCATTGGTTCCTCTGTGTACTTGCGAATTGATTGCTCCAACGCACGCATCCTAGATGGACATGGCGTTTTGTCTGGTGGTGCACTCCCAATGCACAATCTGAATTTACAGTAAAGAACCATATATGATAAGCCTCCAGATGATAATGCAGACATCACATGGCAAACTAACTATCCCTGTATGACCCAGTCCTTTCGCACATAACCACGTGATCCATCTATGAATGTCCCAAAAATTGTCCATACAACTAGTTACCACAACACAGAGTACATAGCAGCGCACGAAACCATAGCAGCATTGTGCTAGATAGTAGTATCATTTGCAATAAAATTCAGCACGACACAACCTTAATGCCATACCTCTATGACCAACCGTCGCTGGCAAGCGTCGCCATGCTGCCTCCTCGGGATATCAGCCCCTTCATGTCGCCCGCACCCATAGCCACCATTAAATCCACCGGCGTAACAGGGAGACATCACACCGCAGCAGCATCGCTAGAGGAATCGTATCTGGATGTCCCAAGCTGTCCGTGAACTCCTCTCGAGAGCGGGAACCTGCAAGTCACAGCCACGGAGTGGAGCGGGGCTCATCGATAGTCATCTGTTGTGCCAATAAGAAACACAAATCTGCAAAAGTTATAGATCTGTCGACGAGCAGGGTTCACTTACTGGTCGACGGCATCAAGTAGGAACTCCATCCCAGCATCTTCCACCGCCAGCCGACCGGAACTACCCGAGCCGTCCGCAGACCTGGGTGATATGTCTCCAACGTATCTATAATTTTTTATTGTTCCATGCTATTATATTATCTGTTTTGGATGTTTAATGGGCTTTACTATGCACTTTTATATTATTTTTGGGACTAATCTATTAACCGAAGGCCCAATGCGAATAGCTAATTTTTTGCGTATTTCAGTGTTTCGCAGAAAAGAAATATCAAACGGAATCCAAATGAAATGAAACATCCGCAAGGATCTTTTTGGGACAAACGCAATCCAGAGGACTTGGAGTGGACGTCAAAAAAGCAGCAAGGTGGCCACGAGGTAGGGCGGCACGCCCCCCATCCTCGTGGGCCCCTCGCAGCTCCACCGACCTACTTCTTTCGCCTATATATACTCTTATACCCTGAAAACATCCAAGAGAGCCACGAAACACCTTTTCCACCGCCACAACCTTCTGTGCCCGTGAGGTCCCATCTGAGGACCTTTTTCGGCGATCTGCCGGAGGGGGATTCGATCACGAAGGGCTTCTACATCAACACCATAGCCTCTTCGATGATGTGTGAATAGTTTACCACAGACATTCGGGTCCATAGTTATTAGCTAGATGACTTCTTCTCTCTCTTTGGATCTCAATACAAAGTTCTCCTCGATGTTCTTGGAGATCTATTCGATGTAATTCTTTTTGTGGTGTGTTTGACGAGATCCGATGAATTGTGGGTTTATAATTGAGATTATCTATGAACAATATTTGATTCTTTTCTGAATTCTTATATGCATGATTTGATATCTTTGCAAGTCTCTTCGAATTATCTGTTTGGTTTGGCCTACTAGATTGATCTTTCTTGCAATGGGAGAAGTGCTTAGCTTTGGGTTCAATCTTGCGGTGTCCTTTTTCAGTGACAGCAGGGGAAGCAAGGCACGTATTGTATTGTTGCCATCGAGAATAAAAAGATGGGATTTATATTATATTGCTTGAGTTTATCCTTCTACGTCATGTCATCTTGCCTAATATGTTACTCTGTTCTTATGAACTTAATACTCTAGATGCATGCTGGATAACGGTCGATGTGTGGAGTAATAGTAGTAGATGCAGAATCATTTTGGTCTACTAGACATGGACGTGATGCCTATGTTCATGATCATACCTAGATATCATCATAACTATGCGCTTCTCTATCAATTGCTCGACAGTAAATTGTTCAGCCACCGTAATATATGCTATCTTGAGAGAAGCCACTAGTGAAACCTATGACCCCCAGGTCTACTTTACATCATATTATTTTCCCGTTAACTAGCTATTTCAGACGTCGTTTATTTTGCAATCTTTACTTTTCAATCTATACAACAAAATACCAAAAATATTTATCTTATTATCTCTATCAGATCTCACTTTCGTAAGTGACCGTGAAAGGATTGACAACTCCTTTATCGCGTTGGTTGCGAGGTTCTTATTTGTTTATGCAGATACTAGGTGACTTGCGTGTAGTCTCCTACTGGATTGATACCTTAGTTCTCAAAAACTGAGGAAAATACTTATGCTACTTTGCTGCATCATCATTTCCTCTTCAAGAGAAAACCAACACATGCTCAAGAGGTAGCACTGGGTAATGGGGGAACCCGTCCATGGCTACCGAAGCTTTCGAGAACGTCCTAGGTGAGGGTTTGGACATCAGACGGCACAACTTCGACCCCCCGGTCTGCACTAACATACTGTTCCACGGCCCAGACCAAATAGTTGCCGACCTGATCCACGAACCAGACAGACTGGCGCATGGGCGTCCGTCAACCATTAATTTTTAGGCCCACACTGTTTTGTACCAAATACGCGTTGTAGCCCATTTTTCTGCAGCCCCGTGCATCTGTGTCAGGATGAATTCTGTGAATCCCGGGTAAGGATCGAACGACAGTGGGTGCGGGAGCAGCTGAGCTCGAGCACCGAATCGCTGTGTCTTTTCTAAGAACTGTTTACGCTTATTTACGTTTTGTCTAGTTTAATTTCATTGATTTTAGTTTAGTTGACTTGCGTTTGTACCTATATTTTTTCAGACATAAACTGTTTCCCAGGCTAACTGCAATTTTTGGATTCACCACTACACTTGTATCCAATTCGTCACAACTGTTTCTTCGAGATGAGCTTGCTACAGAGTATTATCCCATTTGTAATACGCGTATTAAAATGCACTAGAGGCTAAAGCTTTGTAAGTTCATGGCTATTGTATTGCCTAGCATTGAAGCTTCACAAACACGAACACGTAAACACAAGGAGAGAATATAGGAGCGATCCCTGCTCCCTGCTCACGATAGCCATTATATACTACTTAAGACATTATTGTAGTGTCAGAAAATAAAAGAGAGTGTGTGCACATCCGTACCTTGTCAAATCATGTTATAAAAGGTGGATGAAGTAGCAAGAGGAAAGGCGATACTACCACTTATAATTTTACCAATGTAGAAAAGAGAAGAAAGAGAGACAAAGCAAGATAATTACCATGGTTCTAACCTCCCCTTAGGATGGGAATAAAACCAAAGAAAAAATCTCCTAGGATTGAGAGACATTAGGAATGACTTGCGTGCTAGAAGGTTGTAGCGTACTACTCACTCTGGGAATCAGGAATTACCATCCATGGATTGGGGAACTTGGCATCTAGGGAAACTGGAATACAACATCCATGGCATCTCGCAAGGGCCGACAAGACAGGATGATGATTGGAGGCAAAATTACTCATTGAGGGGTACACCTGGCAAAGGTCTCTCCCACCTTCCCAGATTGCGACCAATGGTGCACTGAATGTTCACCACTTGTTGCAACCTGAGTGTTTTTTTATTCCTTTATTCAAAAGGTTTTACCTCTTAAACCACGCGTCCAAATCGTGAACGATTTTCACCATAGGATTTTTCGCGTCTAGATCTTCAAAAAATAGATCCCATGTTAATATGTTTCGACGAACTTAAAAAAAATTAGCCGTCAAGATCTCCTCCTCACCGGCCACCTCACGCCACCGTTGCCTGTTTGCACTAGTCGTCATACTATTGTCGGACTTGTGCGGCCCCACCATCCCTACTTCACCGGCCGCCTCTCCGCGCCCATGCCCCTCCCGCCTCCCAGGATCCACTCCCTCCACGATACCCTTCAGGCGGTCCGGCGTCACGTCCTTCCACACCGGCCATTAGATCTAAGAGGTGCGCAGATCCGGCCAGCCGCTTCCTGCTCCTGCCGACCTGGCACTGCCTCCGTCCGCGTTGTGCTCAGTCCCTGTGTCAATCATATATTGCGTGACATTGAAGCTTCATAAACACGAGCAACAAACACAAAAGGTGGGAAATAATAGTGATCTTCGTCTGCTAGGCAAAAACCACATGCTTCCTGACTCACGGTAGCCATTATTTAGTAGTTGTTACATTGTTGTATTGTATAAAAAATAAAAGAAAGCGTGGAAGGGCCAAAATATGCACCTAGCCAAGCCATGTTATAAACGGTGGACGTAGTAGCACAGAGCAAATATAATACTACCACTTTGCGATGTGGAAAAGAGAAGGAAGAGAGCCAGAACAAGTTAATTGCAATGGTTCCAACCTGGCCTTTGGATGGGGGCAAAACAATATATGGGATTGAGAGACCTTGGGAACGGGCTGCGTGCTTTGAAATCTTCTCCCTGAGCACTGTTGTTTGTCATTATGTGTTGCCTCCTGCAATGGTGAGCTCGACCATGTATGACCTACCATAGTCCCATATGTTAGATGGTCGCTCTGCCCAGCACGGTTACAAATATGGTGAGGGGGACATCATTAGCAAGTGACCTCCTTGATCTGATCCCAGACGCCGATACTGTTGGATGCATTGCTCCACACCACCGGTGGAAAAACTACTCCTCCATGACCCCGCACCTCCTCCTCCTTTTGTGCCGAAGCCCCTGTTGGATGCATCTTCCTCTGTTGGACGCTCTATTCCTCCCTCACAGCTCCATTGTCACACGCCGACCTGATCCATGATATCTGCTTGACCTCTCTCTTCTCTGGGTGTAGGCAGAGGAAGTGGCAACATCTTTGGCGGTAGCGGCAGAAGATGGCGCATGCACCGCAACGACCCATAAGCACCACAAACATGTACGCCACAGGTGCAATGAACCACCACCAGCCGCAATTCCCCTTGTTTGAATTTTATGTGTACATACAATACAAAAATATAGAGGACACTCAAATTTAGTATCGACTTTGTTTTTCTAGACCATTCCACGAGGCTTGCGCTACCACCTTAGCAAAAGATACAATTGTTATCGCACATCACACTTGTGCAAATGCATTCATAGTTTTGTAGGACTTGCTTGGAATTGTAGGATCGAAACTACTTCACACACACGATGGGACGATCCTTACACGATGGCTAATCCAACAGATTTCCATAATTTGGTCATACACATAGATGGTGGATGGTGAGATATGCAGGGTGGTGCGTGTATCGTGTGTGAAGTGTTGTGTGCATGTAGCAACGTTCTTGTAGGATTATATTGTGGCATCAAGTGCACAACTGAAGCAAAAAGAGTCCACATTAGTAGTTTATAAGAACTTTTTACGCTTATTTACATTATGCATAGTTGAGTTTCATGGATTTTAGTTTAGTAGACTTGCATTGTACCTTTTTTTAGACCTAAAATGTTTGCCCGGTCTAACCTCAATTTTTGAATCCACCAATGCACTTATGTCCAATCCTTCATCATTGGGCTTGTTACGGAGTAGTATCCCGTCCGTAATGCGAGTATTACAATGCACCAGGGGCTTAAGCTTTGTATAAGTTTGTGGCAACTCTATTACCTAGCATTGAAGCTTCATAAACACAAACACCTAAACACAAGGAGAGAAAATACACCTAAACACAAGGAGAAGTAGTGATCGCAAGTTTCCTAAATGAAAACCACATGCTCCCTGCTCACGATAGCCATTATGTACTACAGTAGTACATTATTATAGTGTCAGGAAATAAAAGAAAGTGTGTGTACAGCCGCACCTAACCAAACCATGTTATAAAAGGTAGACGGAGTAGCAAGAGAAAACGCGATACTACCACCTATACTTTTGCCAAAGTGGAAAACAGAAGGAAGAGAGACAAAGCAGGTTAATTACCATGGTTCTAACCTCGCCTTTGGATGGGAGCAAAACCAAAGAAAAAACCTCCTGGGATTGGGAGACGTTGGGAACGACATGCGTGCTAGAAGGCAGTTGCACAGTACTCACTTTGAGAGTCGGGGATTAACATCCATGGATTGGGGATCTTGCTCCCTACCGAATCAGGAATGCGACATCCATGGCGTCTCGCGAGGCCCGACAAGACAGGAGGACGATTGGGGGAGGCCGACGAACGGACGATGTCGAGGGCGGGCAGCACGAGGGATCGGAGGGGCGAACGGAATCAGGCCCTGGGCGGAACAGCCGGTCGGGCGAGGCTGCTACGAGTACGACGACCTAGGCGACGGGCGTGTACGAGCAAGATGAAGTGCTCGTTTCGCTGGGCTTCTAGGCCTTTCTTTTTGATAGAAGGCAGAATAAACCTAGTAATTTGCGGCCCAAAGTTTTGAAAGCCATGTGCAGTCAGCCTAGTAAGATGGCGAGGCCATTGGTTCGAGGGCAACTTTTAACGGCGCTCCTTCGGGAGTTTCACAACGATCAGCGTCATTTGGTGTGCTCTCAGCCGCCCGCCACGTGTCGCGCTCGTGCTTTTTTTGGATTTTGTTTTTCTTTTTATTTTTCCGCGTGCGTTTTCGGCTTTTTAAACGGGGTTTTTTTTGTTTTTTTTACCTTTCGGTTTTTCACCGGTCTTCCTTAACTTTTGAACAAAAAAATTGAATTTTTTTTTGCGCAAAAAGCGCATTTTTTCTTTTTGCGAGAGTCATGGTTTTTGCTTGCGCAAGAGGCACGGTCATGCCTCTCGTAAACGGAAAAAACACGTTTTCTGTTTTTTTTTCCTTTCGCGAGAGGCACGATTTTGCTTCCGAGAGAGGCATGGTTGTGCTTTCGCCAGAAGCACGGCCGTGCCTCTTGGAAACGGGAAAAAACATGTTTTTTGTTTTTTTCCTTCCAAGGGACGCACGGTTTTGCTTTCGCAAGAGGCACGGTTGTGCTTTCACGAGCGACGCCTCCCGGAAACGCAAAAAAGTTTCTGTTTTTTTTCTTTCGCGAGAGGCCCGGTTTTGCTTTCGCGAGAGGTCGTGCCTCCTTGAAAATGAAAAAAACGTGTTTTCTCTTCTTCTTTTCCTTTGGCGAGAGACACGTTTTTGCTTTCGCGAGAAGCACGGATGTGTCTCTTTTCAAAAGGGAAAAAACCCATGCTCCCGGTTTGGTTTTTTTGTCTAGTTTTTATCATTAAAAAATTCAGTAAAACCTATCAACATGAGATCTAGTTTTGAAGATCTTGACACGAGGAATCTAACGGTGAAAACGGTTCGAGATTTGGACGCACGGTTTAACGAATAAAACGTTTTGAATATACGAATCTACGAAAAAAGAGAAAACTCCCGGGTTGCGACAAGTGGCGCACATGCAGCGCGCCACTTGTCGCAACTTGAGAAGGTGGGAGTGATCTTTGCAATGAGTACTTTTTAATTAGTGATTTCGCTTTGGTTTCCATCGTTCTTAAAACCGAGGCTTTGGCCCAATCAGGTGCCACATCATGCTATTGTCACACTTGATCCAAGTCCAAGTGTTTGGTTTTCCATCATACATTTGTCACTTGTTCAGTCGCAGTGCTAATGCGGTTAAATTGATAACAAGTATTACAATCCAATTCCGGGAGGAGTCACTCACTCACCCGGGCACCGCACAACCGTACAAATCCATTATCAAAATTATTGTGTGTTATTCCTGCTCATTATCTACTCCGGATTACCAACCGACATAGATGAATCATGCTTTCAATTACCTCTGAGTTAGAAAATCTATTGATTTATTTTGGCCAAATCTTCTAGCAGTATTGTATTGCATTGCTTAACTTTCCTGGATCAAGAAGGCAGGCGATGGCATTAGCAAAAAGAAAAGAAAAGAAGGCAGGCGATGGAGCCTAAAGTACCTCAGGCTGAGATTTGAGTCATAGTTCAGCTGCAACCTTGGCTCCTCCTCCAAGTCCATAGTCAACTTGTAGACCCCCTTGCGTAGGGGCACTGAAGGATATCAAGCTGGTAGGTAGGTGCAATGTCGCTTGATGCTTCCTGGTCGTTGAGCCATCTTGAGGTCCACAAATGTGCCATGTTACCATTTACAATCCAAATTATGTTTGAAGCATAGAACAAATCCTCATTCATAACACTTCTAGCACAACCACGGTCAAGAGTCGATAACCCCCGACATGCTCCATCAACCTGATTCCAGCTAACTGAACATTCACCCCCTCCTCCCAACTATAATTGTCTTGAGGGAACTTATACAAAGCTTATAGATCTCCTTGATTTCCAATGGTCCCAAACAAAGTACCATTAACATATAAATCAGAATGGCCGAGAGAACCGTGTTGGAGCGTGGACAGAAATGAGCCAGCAAGCATTGGCGGACAACTTTTCACAGCTATAGTTGCAATTTGTCCACCATTTATTGAAGAAAAGGCAATTTGGCCACCATTTTATCCAAGAGATATTGTTCAGCTTTAGCTATCTTCTTGTAATGCAACAACAAACCTAGACATTACTATCTTTTTTCAAGCAACCGACAAAAGCATTCTCCTATCATTGAAAAGAATAGATAATATATACGAAATAAAGATAATTATTTCTAGGGGAATCCTTGATCTAGAATAGGAAACATGTTAGTGCAATATTATATTTGTCAGACATGCTTGATTGTTTTTCTTGTTGGATTTGGATTTGGACAATTGTGTCTAATTCATCATCATTTATTCTTATAAATGCGCTGGCTACGATGTAGTATTCCATTTGTAATGCAAATACTAATATGCTCTAGAAGTTTAAGCTTTTTACGATCGTGCCAACCGTATTGCCTTGCATTGAAGCTTCATAAACACGGGCACCAAAATCCAAGGAGAAGATAAAAGCAATACTGGTCCCCGAGATGAAAACTGCAAGCTCCCTGCTCATGGTAGCTATTATTCTAGCGCCAAAAAATAGAAGGAAGTGTGGAACGGCCTACATCTGCACCTAGCCAAACCATGTTACAAAATGAGTATCAAGTAGCATGAGCAAACATGGTTTTTTTTACCCCGAGACCATAGAACAATAGTTCTAGGGTAATTTTTATTAATAAAAAAAGTATATGTACAAGCAGGTAATGTAAACGTTCACAAACAACTACCCAACTCATGTTTTTTCTAACATGAGAAATGTGTTATCTTATGAGAACTATGAGAAGAGGGAGCTCATCCATTGCTCTAGGAAGGCAATGTTCTTTCTTTTAGTTCTATGCTTGACCAGAGACAAATCTTGATGTAGACCATGCTTCCAGGAATCCAAACTTGGGAGGGTATTGTTGAAGATCTTTCCATTCATTTGCATCCATATGTTCCAGCATCCCATAATAACAATATCCATGGCAATATGTGGCAGGAAGGCTTGCTTGAGGAAGATAATGTGATCAAAAGCAGATATTCATGTGTGCCTATTTGGGGGCAATGAGGTCCTAGCATGAGAGTGCAAACTAGTAGTCCCATAGTAAGTGGAGAGCTATTTCATCGACATGTTCTTGGCAGAGTGCACACTCATAGCTCTGTAGCAAGAACTTTTTCCTTTTGAGAAGCCTTCTAGAGCTGATTCTGTCATATAGTAGTTAACAGCCAGAAGAAAATTTTATGTTTGATTCTGCTTGCTGCTTTCCATAAATCTTTGAACAGGTGATGTGCCTCTGAAGAACCCATCATATGTTTATACATTTTACAGAGTGAAAATATACTAGACTTCCACCCATAAGTCCATTTATTTGTAAAGTTTCCAAGTTGCTGCACAATTGGTGTTAGTTCACTCAGTTGCTGGAAGGCAATGGCAGAGAGTGGGGTGTGGAACTGCTCCATGATATCAATCGATCGTTTCACATGGGCCACTGAGCAATGATCATTGATTGCAAAAGAGTGTAGCTCAGGATATTGCTCAATAAGGATATTGTGTTGCCATTTGTCTATCTGAGAAAACGTGATACTACCACTTACAACTTTTGCAAAGTGGAAAAGAGAAGAAAGAGAGCCAAAGCAAGTTAATTGCCATGGTTTCCGTCTGGCTTTGGGTGGGTGCAAAACAGCACCTCATTGGATTGAGAGACGTAGGGAATGGGTTGCGTGCTAGCATGGATGATCGGCTAAGCTAGGCTCAGCGTAGACTACGGTTGAGGGCTCCAGGCTATTATGTTTGCGCTGCTACTTCTGCTTGCCACCATGATTTTACTTGTGCTATCATGACCAAGAGTGCGGCACTATCCTTGCCCCAGACATCAGAAAGGTCACTTCGTTGACCATGGATACATACATGGCGACAAGGACAAGGTCTTCGTTGTTTAGCAGTGACCTCACTGACCTATGTGGCCAGGACCGTGCCAGGAGCCCACATGGCCACGCCTACAAGCCCTGGCTGCGATCCTAACCCTTGATTTTTAATGGGTAGCATATACTTTTTCATGAATAAATTGGCATTTTAGAGTGGCATGTTTGAATGTTCCTGTCGTGTTCGATGTTCCCGCGAAGTGTTACTACCGTCCGGTTCTCTTCTGCACTGCATGATCTGATACTTCGGGCATGTTCGCACTATAGATGGATGAAAGAGTCGATTCATGCTTTACCTATGTTCTGATATTAATTTCAAATATTTTGGCTGCCCTCCAATCCTGATCGTCTTGTTCGTAAACAAAACTAATAATTGACGGACTCATATGCTGCTTGGCCGGTGTTGTCGATGTTTCTCGGCTCCTGAAATTACAATTGTGTATTGGGCATCTATTTGATGAAGGTTCTATCGCAAACATACCAGTAAGGTGATTGTACATGAAAACAACAACAGTGCAATATGTAATGATACACTTGTTAGTTTTTACTCCCTCCGTCCCTACATACAGAGTAAAATGAGTGAATCTACACTTTAAAATACATCTATATACATCAGTATGTAGTTCATTTGAAATATAGACTTATATTTATGAACGGAGGAAGTAGATACAATTTTGACCTTGAGATCATGATGGCTAATATAAAATGTAAATGCCCAATATGCAGTTGTGTAGTGTTATACCAGTGAACGTGTAACACTACATCTGTAAGGTAGATCCGTGCAACCCTTCCTGCCTTTTCATCTCTCCATGGCCCTACCACTCCCCTCTCGCCTACCATTATCCAACCCATCTGCGGTATCCTCTGACGTTGTGACAACACGTCCTTCGGCATTGGGCGTCAAACCTGAGAGGTGCACAGAACCAGTCAGTCGCCTCCCCTCTCGCCAACCTGGTGATGCCCTCCTCTGCGTTACGTGCCGGTCTGGTGTCAATCAGATATTGCCTGGCATTGAAGCGAGCACCAAATCACAAGGAGTGGAATTCAAAGTGAACCTAATCTCCTAGACGGGAACCACATGCTTCCTCACTCACAGTAGCCATTATTCAGTAGTACATTATTGTAGTGTAGCAAATAAAACAAACACCAAACCATGTTATACAAGGTGGACAAAGTAGCATAGTGGAGAAGAGAAGGAGAGAGGCGGAACACGTTATTTGCCATGGTTCTGACCTGGCCTTTGGATGGAGTCAAAACCATGGTTTTGGGTACCGGGCGGTAAATTCGGTTACCGCCCGGTTACCGCGTTTCCCGCTCCCCCACGAGAATCATGTATACCGAGCATAAAATTTCAAACTTTTTGAATTTTTTGAATTTAAACTTCTATCTGCTGTTAAATAAGGTATATCTCTTACTGTAACATAAGCATACTCGCGTCCCAGTGGTAGGGATCTTCAACCAGCAACTGCAGGTCTTGTGTTCGAGGAGACGAGGACTGCCAGCTGCACTTTTTCCTTTTAGTTTTTAGAAGCTGTAATTTCTACAAAAACATGGGCGTGTGAAGGTCGAACTCGCGACCAACATGTGCAGCGCATTGGAGCAGACCTCTAGCCACTGCGCTAGCACTAGTGTAGACTACTTTATGTGCTCAAGTCTTATGTATTCTTGTCTTAAAAATTTTGAATTCAAATTTTGATTTTAAATTTCGCTCGAAATTTTTCCGGAATTTCGTGGTTACCGTGGTAACCGAGTTTACCACCCCCCCCCCCCTCGAGAAAAGTGGTCCATTCGGAATCCAAAACCTTGGTCAAAACAACTCATGGGAGTGAGAGACCTTGGGAAAGGGTTGGGTGCTTTGGTAGTCTCTGGGTCGGGTCGTTATGTTTTGCTCTTTGACTTTTCCTTGGCACTATGTGCTGCCGTGTGCAATCGTGAGCTCATATGTAACCCAAGATGCAAGACTACCGTAGCCCCAGATGTCAGAGGGTCGTTCTGTCGACCAAGGGTACAAACTGTCTGTGTGGATAGGCCCGGTCCGAAGCCCACCCCTAGTATCAGCATGAAGAAAAGACGAGACGCTCGCATAACGTGTGGAACGGGACAATGGTGTCCGCGATGTTTTCCACACTGAACTCAGCGTCCTCATTGTTGCAAAGCAGAAACCAGAAAGATGGTGAGACGGCTTGTGTCCCATTGTTCGTCATGCCCATGCGCCCCGACGAAGGGGTAGAAGCGGCCAACGATGCGACAAGTTTGTGGCGAGCGGTGGTGTGGTGGCGGTGTGGCTCACACTCCGGCCAGATTAGGCGCCCGAACTTGACCCCCAGACATCGCCCACATTTGTTCAGTTTATTTGCCTAGCTCATCCCACCCCGCTTCATCCTTGTAGCAACCCGTGGTTCTCTAGTCCATGATTTCAAGTGATCTGTAGTTTTTTAGATCAACTATGAGAGAGCTCCCCGGCTCCACTAATCATAAGGAAGACTAGTAACAATGCACTAAATACCGAACTATAAAACACCTCAGTTCAGGCAGAATAAAACGAAATCTATAGAGGTAGTGCTACAGAAGGAACAACACAAAGACGAAATGTCTAGAATAGAGGTAGGGCTAGCTCTGCATCCATCCATCACCATGCTTGATTGCCATCAGTGGAGTGATTGGTCCTTCGCCAACTCTCACCCCCACTTGATCAGGACCGGTTTCCGCAGCAGCTGCGGGAGATGCATGTGTTTCTAAAAGAGCATGTGCTTGATCCATAGTTTTATTCATTTCGTCAAAACTTTCTAATTATACAGCTCGAAAAAAATTACTTTTCTTATTATGCTTCCAACAGTTGTCTAATATGGTTACAATTTTGTGTTCCCACTGGAATTCTTCAAAAATCTTGAGAATTTTCTGTAGGGGAAGATCATACGACTACAAGTAAAACGATTACACTCCCAAATACAAGGATGCGTACAAAGCAACATTGAAATCAATGAGACCGTCTTAACATGGTTAACTTATGTTGTGATGGTGTGCATGATAACAGCTTTGCCTGATCATAGCGAGTCGCTGGTGCTCCCCCCTGCCTCCCCTCGTTTGTTGTCGATCTACGTCCAGGAATACTGCACCCCTGCGGCCCTGCCTCCCCTAGCGGCACGCGGGCATTCAAGATCCGCCTCCTCCTCGGCGCCTCTAGCTCCTCCCATTGGAGCTCCCATATGTCCCGTATCTCCCCCAAGACCATGCTGACATCCCACCCCTAGCGAAACAGCACTCACGCGGCTGCTCGCTTGGTCTAGCCCAACAACACGAGGCGATCAGCTCACGTGGCATGTCACACGTGACGCTTGGTTCGTGGTTTACCTGGTCGACTAGTTGACCGTTCAACCATAGATCGTTGACTTTTTGAGACATTTAAATTTGACAATACAATTAGGAAATTCAAAAATAATTGTAAATGAATTTGAGAAAATTTCCAAAATTTTAAAATAGTTTGCGAATTCGAAAACATTTCACAAACTCAAAAAATGTTTACGAATTCAGAAAAATGAGGATTTGAGAAATAGTTCATGGAGTTGAGCAAAGTTAACGCACTAAAATAATCATGATTCGCACATTTGAAAAGGTTCAGACAAAAAAAGGAAAAACAAAAAAATTCGTCCAAGCAAACATCGAAAGATCCAAAAATGGCCGGGGACATTCGCAAAAAACAAAACGTGAACATGTGCTGGTCCATCACGCTACAAGAGGTGTGCGCCATGTACTGATTGCCCTATAGGTGGCCTCTAAAAGTAAAAGACCAAGCTCTAGATAGGAATTGGCCAAGAATCTAGATAACTCTTCTTGAAACTAATGGAAATTTAATCCAAGATCCAAATGGCCTCTGAAAGTAAAAGACCAAGCTCGTGTGCCCCTTAGGTCTAAAAATGCAAAGTCAGACCAGCAGTGTAGACTCCAAGCCCATTCCATGAGCTGACCGAATATGAGAATCCATGGTCCAGGATGCGAGAACTATATTCGCTTCATGCAAGACTACCTAACCTTCTGTCTGCGCTAGAGTATCGGGTCGTCCCATTTCGTGCGCTGTTCACTCGCTCGCGCTAGCTGCCTGGGTTAATTCTCAAAAATAAAAAAAACTATCTAGGTTGGCTCGCATGTTCGCTATTTTTTTCTTTTTCTTTTTCTATGTTTCCTCAGTAGTTTTTCATTTTTCTTCGTCTTTTCATCGGGTTTCTTTGTTTCTTTCACGGTTTTTATTTTTTATTTTTTGTTTCTTTCTTGGTTCTCACTGGTTCTTTGCTTTTCTTCATTTTCTTCCTTTTTCTTTGTTTATTTCTTAGTTTTCATCGATTTTCTTTCCTTTTCTTTTATTCATTTATCCACTTTTATTTGTCCCTTTTTCTTACTTTTTGTTTCTTTCTTAGTTTTCTTTGCTTTTCTTCGGTTTTGCTTAATTTTTCTTCGTTTCTCATGAGTTTTGACAGTTGTATTTGAGTTTTCCATTTTTCTTGGTTTCAGAGGTGTTCCTTTCTTTAGTTTATTTGGTTTTCACTGACTTTCTTTGTTTTTTCATTTTTCTTCGAAATATGTCTATATTTTCCATACACATTGTACAATTTTGTTATATTCCAGGAACATGGGCCAGGTCGTTATGGTTTGCTCTTTGACTTTTCCGCGACACTATATGTTGCGGTGTGCAATCATGAGCTCGTATATAACCTAAGATGCAAGACTATCATAGCATCCTAGGGCCCAGAGGGTCGTTCTATCGACCAGTGCTACAAACTATCTGTGTGGACAGGACCAGACCAAAGCCCATACCTAGCAACCCCTTGGGCATGAAGAAAAAGACGAGGAGCGCGGCGACACCTTGCTCGCCGCGAGTTGGATCATAGCCTCGCCTGAGGGAGGGGCATAGTGCCCGGCCTAGATCGCAGGGCCACAACCTCGTATTTTTCATGTTTTTTGTTTTTGTTTTTTTACTTTTGTTTATACTTTCAAATATTCTAAGTAAATATATTACAAAACACTTTACATATACACTTAATTTTTTTAACCAAGCATTTAAAAAATAGAGAAAATGTTTCTCATGTATACGGAAACTGTATACAAAAAATATAATATATATGGAAACAATTGATCATATATTTAAAAAAAATTAATTAAGCATTTTAAAAATGTTGAACAAGAATTTTAAAAAATTAATCAACCATTTGAAAATATTAAATGTGTATATAATTTTTTGATCATATATTCAAAAAATGTTAATCAAGTATTTGAAAATGTCCAAAATGTATAGAAAAAATGTTGACAATGTATTCAGAAAATGTTAATCTTGTATTTGAAAAATGTTTAAAATGTGTATAGAAAAATGAATAGCATCATAGATAAAGACTTGTCATAAGATTGTACTGGACAACGATAGCATCATAGTGTTTTCTGCCTAAGAAAATATCCAGTACAGATCGAGCTAAAAGCATGTACGCCAGATGTCCCTCGAACAAATGCACAGAAAATAATACTGCTTGCTTACAGATCCACAAAGACATCTACATAGAAGACACTGAAAATCGTATACACAAAAGATAGGATGTGAAAGATGCCTGATTGGAAGACGTGGCATTTTTCTTGCACAGAATGACAGAAAGAAGTTACCTGACTTAGTTGCATAGTGCCAAAAGTGCAGGAGATTGCGGGAGGAATTTTCTTGTGGCCGTCGGAGAGGTTGTGGCAGCCGGACTCGATGGGCGCGACCCGGGCGAGGGGACCGAAGTTGGCCAATCTGATGGTGAAAGTGGGGCTTTTGACAGCCGAAGACCATGGTGGTGGCAACAAGGACGAACATGTTGACATCAGAGATGGCAGCGGTGGAGCTCTAGGATGCCCGACGTGCCGGTGGCTTGGCTCTCACGGACAGATCTCAGGGAAGAACGTACTGGAGAAGGAGATATTTTTTCTGAGAATGCACTGATCGAGTGCAGCATTATGAGATGAAAATGGGCGGTATTGTGCAAAAATGTCGAGCCCGTTTGGCTTTTTCTTAATCTGCACCTTCCATACTAGTCTTCCAATGGTGAACCACTTATCCACATTTAGGATTTAGATGCATATTTTCATACTTATATGAGCCAATTGACACATCAGAAATACATTCAGCTCCCCCAATGCATTATACGGACATATAAATCCGCATGGCGAGAGCACCATGTTGGTGCATCATTGACAAGGACAAACGTCTAGCGTTTGTGGGCAACTTTTCATAGCAATTGTTGCTACTTGGCTGCCACTTTATCCAAGAGGTTGCAATTTGGCCGCCATTTTATCCAAGATAGGATGTTGCATAACTTTAGAGATCTTCTTCGAATGCAGCAACAAACATAGGTATAGTCTTTTTTCAAGCAACAATGGAAGTGCTGATTTTTTTTTAAAAGAATAGAGAATATGTACAAAACAACCGTCAAAATTTGTTGGTGGAATTCTAGAACTGGAACCTGAAATATGTCATAGTGTAACATTTTTTTTGTCATATGTGCATTTTTTTTGTTGTATTTGGCTTTGTATACATGTTTCTAATACATCACCGTTGATTCTTTGAGATGTGCTTGCTACGGAGTAGTATCATAATGCAAGTATAAGATGCATAAGAAACTTAGGGAAAGTAGTGCCTCCACCCATGTTTGGTGCACCCACGCAATGAACAGTAAAATGAAAAAAAATCAGAAACTTCATGGCATTGATTATGAGCAAATGTTTTACAACCTTGCATAGTTTGGTTGCCAAATAACATCGAATGATCCACATATAAATGAAATATAAACTCTTGCTCTGCACCCACATTTCAGATTTTATATTTGAACAAAAACTTTTTTTTTCTACAGAGCCCCTCTGATGTCATTTGGCCACAAAAATTTGCAAGCACCTAAAACATTTGCTCATAAACGGATCTGCAAAGTTTCAGATTTTTTTTTGATTTATTTTGCTAGGTTCTTGATCGTGGGTGTAGCGGGGGTGCAACGTTCGTGGGTGTAGAACAGCCACACTCAAGAAACTTAAGCATAGTATTATCATGGGAACCGTATTGTCTGGAATTGAAGCTTCATAATCACGAGCACCAAAACACAAGGAGAGGAAATAAGAGTGACCTAGATGAGAACCGCATGCTCCTTGCTCTTGGAAGCCTTTATTTAGTAGAGCATTATTGTAGTGCCATAAATAATGGGAAGCCATGGAATGGCCGCATCTACACGTAGCCTAACCATGTTATAAAAGGTGGATGCAGAGAAGCGTAGCGGAAACGAGAAATGAAGAGAGAGAAAGCAAGTTGATTGCCATGCTTCCAACAGGGCATTTGGATTGGAGCGAAACAACAACTCATGGGATTGAGAGACGTTGGGAACAGGTTGCGGGCTAGAACAGGTGTTGATTTGAGCGAGGCTAAGTGTAGTCCTGGGTTCATGTTTTCCTCTACCACTATTTTTTGGCGCCATTATTGTCTTGTGCTATTGTGAGCTTATTTATGACAAAGACTGCCAGAGTTCTCCAGTACGAGATGTTAGAGGGTCGTTCCGTCGAACATAGACGCATACATGTCAACTGGGACAAGGACGCCCTTGCAACATTATATCGCAATTGTTTGCTTTCCTGGTTCAAGAAGGCATACGACTGATCCGTCACATCCGTGCATCAGCTGAGATTTGAACTGTAGTTTACCTGCCACCATGTCCTGGTCTCCCTCTCCAAGTCCACATTCAGCTACTTGACCCCTTGTGTAGGGGCACTGAAGGATGTCTAGTTGATAGGTAGTTGCAATGTCGGCTAATGCTTGATCGTTGAGCCATCTTGAGGTCCAAAAATGCGGCATGTCACCGTTTTACAATCTAATCTGTTGGAATTATATGTCGATACAGGGTTGTCATTTGCTTGTTCATTCATACTACTTCCAAACACAACTGTAGTGCGACCAAACTTTCTAAGGCCGATAAGCACCAACCTACATAGTCCGTGAACCTGATTCTTTCCAGCTGACCAAACATGCAACATCCCCAAATTTGCATCTGCCATACAATCCTCAAAGAGATTCCTATGAAGCTCATCGATCTCCTTGATTTCCCACCAAACCAAATGGAATACTGTTAACATGTAAATCCATCCGGATGGCCGAAAGCAGTGTGGTGATGTGTTGATAAGGATGAGCCGAGACAAGTGTTGATGGGCAACATTTCAGTGCTCTCGTTGCAAAGAATAGTTAATATGTACTCCCTCAGTACACAAATATAAGATGTTCTAACGTTTTTCTAATTCAGATGTATATATAGCCGTATTTTGGTGTGGTTTTTAGGTGATTGAGGTCAGCATGCAGCTCGAGACACCACGACCCACCTGGAGATGGGCGCGGTGCCGCAGGGCACCTCGCGCTGGCCCACCCACGTCGCGTAGTGGTGCCGGTGGATGAAGAGGACTAGGAAAGCCTCCGGGTGGTGATCAGTGATGGAGTACCAGCGAGCTTGCACAGGGCCACGGAGCGACGTCTTTGGTGGCATGGATGTCACAGTCAAACCACGCGGCGGCCGTGTTGGTCGCGAGCACGAACACCTCCTGCTGCATCTCTGGAGTGGCATGGATGATGGTGTGCACCTCGGCAAGGCATGCACTGTGGCCACCGCTCCAAGGCATGGCTCTAGCAGCAGCAACAAGGACACGACCCAGGGTAGGCGGTGGAGGGGCGGGGGATGCAAGCGTTGTCGGAGACGGCGGGCGAGCGGGAGCACCGACGGTAAGACTAGCCACAATGGGTAGTAACATAGAGTAGTAACCTGCCCAGGTTACTACTCTATGTTACTATCTTTATAGTGGGAAGTAACATATGTGTGCTAATATGTAACACTTCATTTATTATGCTATAGACTCATCTTGCCTTAATATGTGTGATGTTACTCAGGCTGGTCATAATGAGAGTAACTTAGCTAGTAACATAGCGCACTATATTTTTTTTTTGCTTATGTGGCATGTAGTTAATGAGAAGTGGTAACATAATATATATGTTACTGTAACATAGCATTTCCCAATAGAATATGAGTCTAAGAGCTAATAAATGAAGACAACTATGACACTACTACTATGTTACTTTGCACTATGGAGGTGGTAACTTAGACTAGTGTCATATGCATGACACTAGTATAAGTTACTCCCCACTATGACCAGCCTCAAACTTGTAGTGACTAGCTATGTTACCACATGTCTCTCTTTCTTCATTTATTGCTTGCCACATCATCTATTTTATCTAGATGTGTGATGTTATTACCTATGTTATTCCCACTATGGGTAGTCTAACAGGACGTCGGTGCAGAGTAGGCTTGTTGAAGCATTCCTTAATTTGTGCGGTGACCGAGGAGAAAGCAGGGCCGGCAGATGACCAGGCTCCTGCAGTGCATGTTAGAGGATCAACGCTTGGCTCGGTGTCAGAAGCTCAAGGCAGTGGAAACACTTGTTTTGAAGCTAGTCGAGGATGGCAGAATGCATGTTAATGAAAGCCGACGGCAAAGCCATACAGCGCGGACAACGGGACTTGACGAGCTCCCACGGCGACATGCCCTCCGGCTCGAGCCCCGCCCCGAACTAGGTTGTGTGGCGAATGCATGTGAGCCGGATCGCAAGGGGTGCCATCCTACACAACATGGCGACTAGGCATAGTCTCCAGGACGAGGTCAACCTCCCCCGCGGCGTGGCCTGGCCAACTTGGCGGCGGGCGAGGTTGGGAGTCTTCAGATTTGGCATGGCCGGAGCCCGATCGGTGTCGCCGGGGAGCCCCAGATGAGCTGCGGCGGCTGGGCTGCATCGGGAGCGGCGAGAGTTGTTGGAAATAAATTTATGGTCTATCCTCTATTTTCTCTGCGCTTATCCGTGAGCTGCTCACATTCGTATCTCTGAGGCTAGAGGGTAGGGATCTTCTTAGACTAGCCGCAATGGAGAGTAACATACACTAGTAACATACACATATTTCTAGACTATATTACTATCTTCATAATGGATAGTAATATAAGTGTAGTGTCATGCAAAGGTTCATCTATTAGGTTATAGACTCATATTGCATTGGGACATGTGATGTTACAGTAACTAGCTAAGTTATTGTAACTACGTCTTTCCTCATTAACTCATTGTCACATAAGAAAATTTGCTCAGTTGGACTCGATGTTACAGCTCAAGTTACTTCCACTGTGGCTAGTCTTATATTTTCTTTCCAAAGAATCCACCTCTTATACAGATAAGATTCATAATCTTTTCCACTAGTTTCCAGGATAGAATCCAGATCAAATTACCAACCACAATCATATTTGTTTGTTAACGGGATTCTACCTGTTATGTTCCCAGAGCCCGCACTTGTGAGCAACGAGCCATATTAGAGTGTAAATTTCTCTAATTATGTAGACCAACATTAGGGTTGTAATCTAACTATATGATCTAGCTCCTTCTGATTATCACTGTACCCAGGCAGTCTTTCCAATATAAATAGTATACTATATTCCCCTGATAATCAATCAGCTTCCTTAAGCATACAACTTAAGTACGTTCCCACAAGTGATAATTCCATGATAATGATAATCATGTGAAGTAATTCCATGCATAAATACATGTATAATTCCATAATAAGGTATTCCGGATATTAGTAATTCCTATTACTTCGAATATAGTTGCAGGACACATAATTCCAACATCTCTCACTTGTCCAAACTGACCATTCAAATATTCGTAAACCCATAGCATTAACATGCTTACCAAACACCTCATGACTAATAGGCTTAGTCAAAGGCCAGCAACCAGATTAACACTATGTTGAAAATCGAAAGAAATATATAGTGATACCTTCCCTCAGTATGTTTCCTTACTGTGACACTTAAGATCACTAGAGACCTTTAGTTTCCGCCTAATTATTCTAGCATAGCTGTCCTCGACGCCTCAAGTATTATTTCCTCGAGTGTAATTCCACCTTAATAGGCACCTTGACTATTTTGCTTCCTCAAGTGAAATTTCGCATCAATTATTTTCCGTCACATATAGCAATAATAATTAATTCCACATTGAGTCAAATAGATGATGACCATGTTGACTATTTTTCAAAACCACATAAATATCAAATCCAATCAGTAAATGAAGTTCCAGCAGTAACCATGTTTTGAAAGAAATTCCTGACTTCGGTCAGTGAACATGGAGCAATTAGTACTAAAAATAATAATTGAATATGCGTACCTGGAATTATTTCTCATCTCGTAGATACCGTAATAGCTTCCTCAATGTGTTTACTTTTAATATAAATTCCAAAACAAGTGACAAGTTGTGATGCACCTTCCACAATCTTATATGATGTGTGAGATTGCCTTAGCTACTCGTCTTTCCTTCCACTGTGCTAGATGAAGAATGATATCAACTAACGACAGTATGCAATACATCTTAAAAAATACAGGGGAGTATAAAAGAAATTCAATAATTCCATGATCTTTACATGTTCAATTGATATATTACTGAAGTGTACTTCCCCCACCAATCGGTTGTTAAAACTTTGGTAATCTTTAATCAACTGATTTTCCACTTCAGTACAACATGTGAAAAGCACAATAAAACATTCCGACTTGTATTTTGAAATAGTATAAACATAACCATATCATGTGCAATCATCATTGATAAGATAAAAATAAATAACATGACCTCTAGTGGGACTATCCAAAAATAATACCATAAGTACCAAAAAAAGTGAAACCTTTTCATTTCCTTCCACCTTAAGAAAAGGTGTGCAAGTCAAAATACTCATTATATATGCTTCCCAAGTACCGCAATCCTCCCACTAAAGTTTAGAATTCCAGAATCAGTAAGCCACTCAATTCTGTTCCATGATATCTGACCAAGTCGTCCATGACAAAATAATAAATTCCAAGCATGTGTTCCCACTATCAACATTACTCTCCGTGAGTTATCTTCCCCAAATGACAATTTGGGTTGCTAACTTCCAATGGACCATCAAGAAAGAATAAACCATTGTGTGAAATTCCGTAATGCACTAATTTTATCATTTGGGAAATATTTCCACTCTTCCTTTTCCAAATAGTATTTCATAAACAATGGGTTTCAAGATAGAACCATAAATCAAATCCCTTCTTACTAAAGTTGCACAGAATGTCCTATAACAATAATATTTTTCCTCCACAAGGGAGTTTCATGGCATAATTTCCAATCCAAAGTACATCGATTTTCCTTTGAAGTTGTTGCATGCCAATAAAGTTGCTATAGTATTCCAATAAAATGTGATGTATAAAAACAAACACCATAATCCAACTATTTGAAAAATAGTGACAAACATAAGCATATAAAGCAAAACAAATAACAATGGACATACCGTTAAGATAGAGTAAATTTCCTTTTCCACGGAGTGGTTCCCATCTTCCTCCATAAACAAGTGATGCTCATACTAGACACTGAGGTTACTGTCAATACCATAATTTTCCTTCAATAGTGAGTAGGACATTGTTTCCATTTCCAAGTATATGTTGTTTAGTATTTCTGTATTTCCTTGGAATTGTTTGCAAGAATGATAACCATAAATATGATTGAGCACATATGAAAGATATTTTCCCAAAAATATGTTCCAGATTGCACATAATTTTCCGCACAATCTGTTCGGTCTGATATTCAATGGCCAAAGAAATTGGTCCATGATCCCAACTTGGAAAAAAAATTGCGAGCCATTTATTATCTTTGATCCCAGTTCCAAAGTTTCCATCATGATATTCCCTTTCCTTGTTAGTGCCATCATTACCAGGCTCTTCCGGTTCAAGGATATTCGTAATGTAATCATCAGGTGTTCTCATTAAAAAAACAAAAATTTTCCTTTCCAAACAGTATTCTTTTCTTGTGAGCCATATCATCTGTTTCTCAGAAATACAGAGAAAATATAACCTTTGATGCTATTAGCAAGGAGAAGTACGTTACCAATCAAAGGACAAAGAAACCCAGCGGACAATGACTTGTTTGCAACCAGCTCATCGTGGATAAAGGGACTCGGCAGAAGGCGAGCTTCTGGGCCAGTGCGAGGTTGACTTGACGATGGGGACCCAGTAGGGCCCTGCAATGCTGCGGATGACAACGACGGCCGGCAAAGCCGGCAAGGAGACCCCGTGCTTAGACGGGTGAATCAAAACTTGACGAGGTGACCGATTCGATCTGGGACCCGGTGTCTCCCTGTGCGTACAAGAATAAATCAAGCAGCTTTAGAGCATTTCCAACATGCGCCCGAAAAGAGCTCCGCGCACTAAAATTTAGGTTTTTTTTTACGCCCAACAGCTCCAGCAGATCCTGTAGCGCTAAAAAGTTTCCTCGTTAAGAAATTTTTGTGCGGCCGTTGGAAATACTCTTAGTTTGATCACTTTGATGGACCGTGATGCCTGATCTGAACAAATTTCCTTGCTGCGGGTGAATAGCTTTCCTTGACCCCCATTCAGCTACGTCACGTGTTTAGCACAAGAATCACCAAGCTACCAGTAGAAAAGGAGTAGTAGTCCTCGATCAGTGCGCGTCCGAAATCAACCGATCGATCTGCCCTTGCTTTTCCATATCGAAGGCATAAACCGCGGCGGAGGGCAAAGTTGCACAGCGGAGTCAAGTACGAGCGGCGATAGAGTTCGCAACAGCAGAGCAGGCGGCGGCCGGCCAGTCTGGCGTTAATCGATATATACTCCTGCTGTACTTTTCTTCCTCCATCTCCCGCAAGAACAAATCAGCTTGTAACGTCCTGCATGCTCCTTCCTTGATCCCGTGCTTCCATGAAAATCAACCCTACAGCTAGCTTTGCATTGTCCGTACTCAGACCAGGCGGAAAGTTCTCCGATCACGCTAATCAGATTTCAGCCCGGAGATGATGTATCCGATCGACAGATCAAACCAACGTAGAAGAGGCACCCACAGTATAGAAATCCGTAGAATCATAGAGCAAATCAAAACGCAGGCGGGCAGACTGCGAGTGTGGGACGTGCCGTTCGGCATGGTAGCGCCGATCCACATCATGAAGGCGTTATGCAACCCGTTATGTCCCCGGAGCCCGCGCTTGTGAGGAACGCGCCATATTAGAGTCTAAATTTCTTTAATTATGTAGACCAACATTAGGGCTATAATCTAACTATATGATCTAGCTCCTTCCGATTATCATTGTATCCGGACAGTCTTTCCAATATAAATAGTATATTGTATTCCACTGATAATCCACCAGCTTTCTTAAGCATACAACTTAAGTACGTTCCAACAAGTGATAATATCATGATAATGATAATCATGTAAAGTAATTCCATGCATAAATACATGTATAATTCCATAATAAGGTATGCCGAATATTAGTAATTTCTATTACTTCGAATATAGTTGCAGGACACATAATTCCAACAAAAGGTAGGCTGTGGGGGTGGTGGGTGGTCGATGGTGCCGGAGTCGGAGTGGCGGCCGTTGTAACGGGGCCGTGGATGCATACGGGTCGTCTGCTCGGTCAGTGAGGACGCATTTTATCTACTTTTCCCTTCCTTCCGATCCATGGCTTTCATTTATTTGTTCATTCATATTCATACGAGTAATGCTAGATATACGGATAGTTAGATTTAATCTTGATTGTCATCTATCTGCGGCGTTGTTGTTTTCGTTTTGCCTGTAGATAGGTAAGCATGTAGGTCGTCGTGCGGCTGTACGTGTGATCCATGTTGAGTTGCCGAGGTGCCGTGTGAGGCGGACGTCGCCGTGTGAAGCGGTTGCAGGTGCAGTGTCAAAGCCAGCGTGATGCACGAGCTGCCGATGGTTAGTTAGCCGGGTCATTTGCTCCATGCATGTACTCATGCGTGTGTGAGACTATTCAAGAGTTGTAAGCATGTTTATTTTCACAAGAAGAGAAATATAGAGAGGAAAATGTCGGCTGTGTGACACAGTCAGTACGACACCGAAAATTCCTGTGTGTCCCTGTGTTCTTGTGTTTGTTGTGCGAAACAACAAGAGAGAAGAGGGGTTGAGAGAGTCCGCCCCAACAACGGATGAGGATTTAGGATGGTGGTTAGTGGGCGGTTTTTAATTGGAAATTAAGGTGAAATTTGCGCGCGCACGGGGGGTGGGGAGGTTAGTCAGCGTGAAACAAGTGTGCAAATCAACCATAACTCTCCGTACGTTTACCATTATTGATGCATACCACTTCCAACACAACTGCAGTGTGACCAAACTTTCTACTGACAATAACCGCCAACGTACTCCATGAGCGTGATTCCAGCTGACCAAACACGCAACCTCCCCAAATTTTGCATCTACATGCATTTCTCGAGGAAATTATTATGAAGCTTATTGATCTCCTTGATTGCCCACGAGCAAAAAATGGAATACTGTTAGCATGTAATTCCGGATGGCTGGGAGCACCATCCTGCGTGTTGACAATGGCGAGCTAGCAAGCATTGCTGAGCAAATTTCAGTGCTATTGTTGCAATTTGGTCGCCATTTTTTTAGCCGAAACCGTAAAACAATCGTTCTACAGTAATTTCATTTCATAAAAAAGTAAACAATTACAAGTATATCAACCAATACCAGTTCTAAGGAACATTAGAGATAAAGGGTTAAATTACATGTACTGTGTAACCCAAGTTCTGATCTTCTCTGCTTTACTGTGCTTTGCTCTGAGTTCTGTTGCCCACAACCCTTCCTTGAGGTAGTACTTCCAAGTGTTTGAATGAGGTGCTGCTGATCTGAAAATTTTGTCATTCCTCACAGGCCATATATGCAAGAGCTCACGATAATGATATCCAGTGCAATATCTTTAGGAAGATGATTCAGTGATAGAATGATTTCATCATAGGCAGAAATACCTCTTAAAAAAACCTCTTTGTCTCTTCGGTATGAGTATATCCCAGCACCTGAGTGCAAACGGGCAGTTCCAGAATAGAAGGAGTGTTTCTTCAGTTCTCTGTGTGAGCAGAGAGCACAATTATAGTTCCAGGTACATGTTTTTGTGTTGGAGCAGATTTCTAGTGTTCACCCTATCTCGTAACAGCATCCAGAAAAAGATCTTGTGTCTAAGCCTGCAGGATATGCTCCATAGCATTTTGAAAATAATAAGAGCATTGTGTGGCCCAATGATTTGTCGCCATTTTACGCAAGACTTCAATTTGGCTACCATTTCGTCCAAGACAAGTTGTTGTTCTTCTTAAGAGATCTTTTTGTAATGCAGTAAGAAACCCTAAATATTTTTTTCTCAATAAACTGTCCCAGCTATCTTTTCATAAAAAAAGAATAGTGAATATGATGTAAACAAGCCTAAATATCCACAGGGGAGTTCTTGAACTGGAACAGGAAATGTGTCATCCACAGTCCCAAACTTACGGGATTGAACTTATGAACTCAACAGACAGAGTAAATCTAATGGCGCCACTGCCCCTGATTTCAACTCGTGCCCCCACAAGCCACAACAGCACGTAAGACTAATCCATAAGAACATGTATGTAGCTCTAGCATTGTTCATGTCATAGTGTAACATTATTTTGCTCAGACGTGAATGAGGATTTCTTTTTTTAATTTGGATTTCTTACACTTGTGTCTTTGTCACTAATTACCATTGTTTTCTTTGAGATGCGTTTGCTACAGATCCGAGTAGTACTCCATCCATAATGCAAGTACCCATATTGTAATATCGTGGCAACCATATTGCCTAGCATTAAAGCTTTATAAACATGAGCAGCAATACCAGTACAAAAGTAGAAAATAAAAGCGATGGTAAGTCTCCGCAATAGAACCCACATGCTCCCTTCTCACGTACCCATTATTTAATAGTACATTAATGTCATGTCAAAAAAATAATAGAAGAAAGAGTAAAACGGACAGCATTGATCTGCGCCCCGCAAAAAAAAACATGTTATAAAAGGTGGACGAAGTAGCATAGAGCAAAAACATGATACTACCACATAACTTTTGCAATGTGAAAACGAGAAGGAAAAGAGACAGAGCAAGTTAATTGCCATGGTTCCAACCAGGCATTTGGATGGGTGCAAAACAACAGCTCGTGGGATTGAGAGAACTTGGGAACGGGTTGCCTGCTAGATTGGGTGTTGTGCTGTGCTAGGCTCGGTGTAGACTATGGTTTGGGTTGTTATGTTCTTGACTACTACTCTATCTTCGCGCGATGGTTCTGCAAGTGCTGTTGTGAGCACATTTATGACCAAGAGGGCGACATACTCAGTCATAGTCATAGCCCCGTCGATGAGGGTGCCCGAGGTGGCTAACTGCAGAGGGCCCCCAATTTTTTTTCAAGACCCCATATCAGCAGGTATTGGCTACTAATCGGTTCAATCAGGAAAAAAAAAGCCCGACAAGGCAGCCACTACGTGTTACATGTACATCAGTACATATGGAAACTCTGCGTCCCTGCCAATCTGATCAATCACTGATAAGGCAAATCCTTTGCCTCCATTTCAAAATAAGATTGCTTCCTTTTCTCGCGTTCGCTCCTGGCTGTTCCCCTGAAATCCTGGATCGCCATGTTCAGCATAACCCACGGAGGCACTGGCATGCACGGCAGCACGCATTCAATCTGCGGAATCTGTCAACACAAACCAATGGATATAAGTTGCCTCTGCGTTCTCTCTATTGGAGTTATTTGCTCGTGAGATTGGAATTGTCATAGTCTCGTAGAGCATCTCGGGATCGGTCTAGCTCGAACTGAGTTCGGGATTGATCTGAATCAGAAGTTCAAATAGAGTATTGGTTTGACTACGTTATGTTTTTAGACACATACGAAGTATCTTGCTGATTACCAAAAGCCTCCCGAGGTTTATGTGCACCTCATAAATGATTTTTTCACTAATACACACTCAATTTTGAGTCACCCGTCTACGACCAATGAACACCACTTGCATCCGTCATTCAATCTTCCATTTTAGAGCCCTTTTTAGCATTTCATCCCGGGGCCCTAAATTTCTGAAGACGGCCCTGATTTTGCGTGTGCTATTGTAAGCACATTTATGACCAAGAGGGCAACATAATCATAGCCCTAGATGCTAGAGGGTCGTTTCGTCGGCCATGGATACATCTAACACGACAGCGTCAGCTAGCGAGCTTGCTGACCTGTGTGGTGAGGACTGGGCCAAGAGCCCGCATGGGCATGCCTATCAGCTCTGGTTGCGATTCTAACCGTTTTGTGTAAGATGCGTGCGATTCTATGTTCCCACCAGAATCATATATATTTACATCTTAAGAAATTTACGTAGGGAAGGTCGTGCGACTACAAGAGGGACAATACACTCGCAATACATGGACACCGCTGTACAAAGCCATATAGAGATATATGGGAGCTATTGCAAAAATATATGAAAATTTTGTGCATGATAACATATTTCCCTGAAAAATAATAGAGTGATGCATTAGATATGTAGGACAACACCATATACATCAAAGTATGTGGCAATTTTGTGTCCTGATATACCAAACCTTAAGTTTCAGTTTCTTCTACTTTATATTACAACAAGTGCAACAAAAACGGTGACAACTACAATTGGATTTTGGCCATATGCATCGATTAATGCAAAGGCCGGGGGTCTTAACCTCCTTTTCCAAAAAAAAACTACAATTGGATGAAGTTTGACTATAAAGAAGGTTATTTTATAGGGCATTGTATCTAATCCTCAATTTAAAAGGTAATAAAAGTACTTTTCTATTAATCAGTTTGTATTTTGGAATGACGTCTTCGACTTGTGTATGGTCGTGTTGGGCATTCATGGGAAGCATTACTACCGCCCGTTCTCCTGTCTTCGCTCCATGCATGATCTCGTACTTCTGGTCTGTGCCGCTAGACATGGATGATGGATTTTATTCACAAAAGTTGTTTTACCCATGTTGGCCAATTAATGTCAAAGCTTTTGGGTTCCTCCAGTCCTGGATCGTCTTGTTTCTAAAGAAGACTGATAACTGGTGGCGGACTTGTATTGCTGCTTCGTTGGTGATGTAGATGTTTGTCAGCTCCAGAAATCACAATCGTACTGGGCATTTACCGGATAAGGGTTCTGCTATGAATCGCAAACACACCAGTAGGGAGATTATACATGGAAACTATAACGATGCAATATGTAGCGATGCACTAATTAGTCTAGATTACAGTTTTGCTCCTGAAATCAGGAACACTACTATAAAAAGTATTACTAGTCGATTCATCATTGACAGCTCGGGACCCACCCATCAGTTCTGCACCGTTGATGGGCAAATGCAAACCCGTCGGTAGTGACACTACACAAAAACATATTTCTCCTTGTCCTTATCTGTAAGCCGAGTGCAATTTTTCGACCACTCAGCTTATAGCAGCATACGCCGTGTCCAAACCCTAAAACCCACGGCAACATGCGGGCGGTCGTGGAGTCAAAGTTGATGTGCCGCAGCTTGACCTGTTGTCATGGATGGAGTTAGTGGCCAAGGATGGCCTACTCCTAACGCTAGTGGTCACTCACATCCAACAGGTCGCTTGACCATCAACGGTTGGGTCCGAGCATTTTATAAACATGTAAATAGTCATGCGCTCTTACCATCGAATCCTCATCCCCATCGGTCGGCTCATGGCCTTGCCATCTCTCCCCAGTAGATGCCTCCTCACCGGTCGTCGTACGTGTACGGTCAAATCCGTGCAACCCTGCCAACCCTCTTCGTCTTTCCATGGCCCTACCCCTTCCCTCCCGCCTACCATGATCCACTCCCTCTGAGGTATCCTCTGATGTTCTGACGACACGTCCTTCTGCGTCAGTCGTCGGACCTGATGGGTGCAAAGAACCAGCCAGCCGCCTCCCCTCCCACTGACAAGTCACTGCCTTCGTCTGCATTGCCTAGCATTGCCTAGCATTGAAAATTCATAAACATGAGCACCAAAATACAAGGAATAGAATTAAAAGTGATCCTCATCTCCTAAGACGAGAACCACATGCTATCTGACTTACGGTAGACATTATTCAGTAGTACATTATTGCAGTGTAAAAAAATAAAACAAACAATGAAGGGCCTACATCTGCACCTAGCCAAACCATGTTATAAAGGGTGGACGAGTTAGCATAGAGCAAGCATAATACCAGCACCTATAATGTTTGCAAAGTGGAAAAGAGAAGGATGAGAGAGGCGAACAAGTTATGTGTGATGGGATTGAGAGACCTTGGGAACAGGTAGCGTGCTTTGGTAGAGTCTGAATCGGCTCATTATCTTTTGCTCTTTGACTTTTCCACGGCACTAGCCGTGCGCAATCATGAGGTCATATATAACCGAAGATGCAAGACTACAGTAGCCCCTCAGGTCAGAGGGTGTTATGTCGACCAAGGCTACAAATTGTCTGGGTGGACAGGACCAGCCCGAAGCCCACGCCTAGCATCCCCTCGAGCATGAAGAAAGATGAGACCCTCGCGTTACACGTAGAACAGGCCAATAACGTCCACAGAGTTTTCCACATTGAACTCAGTGTCCTCATTGCAAGCGAGAAAGATGGTGAGGTGGCTTGTGTTCCGTTATGGCCCGACGAAGGGGCAGAAATCGTAAAAGTAATCTGTAACTTTGGCAATGCGCCCTTCAGCATGTGTTTCTTGAAGAGTGTGTGATTGATATCTAGTTTTCTCCATTTCATCAAAACTTTCTTAGTATGCTTCTAACAGTTCTGTCTATGATGATCACGATTTTTTGTTCCCACTAGAATTGTTCAAAAATCTTGAGAAATTTTTGCAGGGGAAAATCATATGACTACAAGTAAGATGATTACACTCCCAAATACGAGGATGCAGTCGTACAAAGCCATATACAGATCAAGGAGACGTGTTAACATGGTTAAGTTATGTTGTGATGGTTTGTATGATAACATCGTTGCCTGATCATAGCGAGTCGCCGGTGCTCGCCCTGCCTCCCCTCGTTTGTTGTCAATCTCCTTCCAGGACTAGTGCATCCCTGCCTACCCTAGCGGCACATGGGTGTCCAAGATCCACCTCCTCCATCAGACGCCTCTAACTCCTCCTATGTTCATTTCTCCCCCCAAGACCATGTTGACACCCCACCCCTGGAGAAGCAGCCCTCACGCGCCTACTCGCTTGGGCCGGGCCGGCAATGCAAGGCGATCAGCTCGCTTGGCACGTCATGCGTGACGCTCGGTTCGTGGTCGACCTAGTTGACCGTTCACCCGTTGACCGTCAACTTTTCAGGAAATTACAAATTCTAAAAGACAATCAGGGAATTCAAAAAAAATTGTTCATGGATTTGAAAAAAGTTCATGAATTAAACTTGAACAATGTTCATGAATTCAGAAAATGAGAATTTGGAAAAAAGTTCAAGGATTTGAGCAAAGTTAACACATAAAAAAAAATCACGATTCACGCATTTGGAAGAGTTCATGTATATGAAAGTTCACGAAAACAAAAAATAGCAAAAAGGAAAAAAATGTCTAAACAAACATAGAAAAACCAGTCGGAAGCTTTTAGAAGCTTCACAAAGATGGCTCGGGACATTCACAAAAAACTAACGCAAACCGCTACATGTGCCGGTCCATCACGTAGGAGGGATATGCGCCATTTGCTGATTGCCCTATCAGTGTTGTTATAAACACCAAACAGGAAGTGGCCAAGAATCCGGACAAGACTCTTCTTGAAACCAATGGAAATTTAATCCAAGATCCAAAAGGCCTCCGAAAGTAAAAGACCAAGCTCGTTTGCCCATAGGTCCAAAAATGCAAACTCAGACCAGGGGTGTGGACTCGAAACCCATTCCATGAGCTGACTGAATCTGAGAATCCACAGTCCAGGACTCCAGAACTATATTCGCTTCATGCGAGACTACCTAACCGGCACACCTAACTTAAAAAACAAAACTAACCGTCATACCTGAAGTTTTTGTCTCTGCGCTACACAGCACCGGACCGTCCTATACCTGGGTTGGCTTCGCTCGTTCGCTTCGTTTTTATTTCTGTTTCTTTGTTTTTGGTTTTTTGTGTTTCTTCATTGGCTTTTTTGTTTTTGTTTTTTTTTATTTTTCACCGTTTTTCTTTGTTCTTTCACAATTTTCATTTTCTTTCTTTCTTGTTTTCTTCAATGTTCTTTGTTTCTTTGCCCGTTAACACTGGCTCTTTTGCTTTTCTTTCTTCATGTTTCTTTGTTCCTTTCTTAGTTTTCATCGGGTTTCTTACTTTTTCTTTCATTCCTCTCTCTGTTTATCTTTTTTCCTTGTTTTTTGTTTCTTTCTTAGTTTTATTAGTTTTCTTTGGTTTTGCATTGTTTTTCTTTGTTTCTCATGAGTTTTCACGGTTTTATTTGAGTATGCCGTTTTCTTCATTTCTGAGATGTTTCTTTTTTCTGTTTCTTCGATTTCCACTTTTTTGTTTTTGTTCAATATATGTCTATATTTTTCATACAAATGTGTATATTTTACATAAACACCAAGCACACTTTTTCATACATGTTCAAAAATTTCAAATGCATGATTAACATTGAAAAAATAATTATGTTTGATGTCTATTATTTTATACACATAGTTAATTTTTGTTATATGCCAGGAGCATTTTCGAATAAATGTCCAACATTTTTATAATCTAATATTAACATTTTTATCCACAATCACGTTTTCTAAAATTTATATTTTTTATATTCAAAAATTTAAATACATGTTCTACATTTTTTTGTACACGTTTAATATTTTCGAAATAGATGACTAATTTTTTTCAACTATTAGTGTTTGATGACTACTTTTTCCATACATATTGTACATTTTTTGTGTACATCTAGAACATTTTTTATACACAATTAACATTTTTTAGATATATGATTAACATTTTTGATACATGATCAACAGTTTTTTTAATTTTATTTTTTATGTTCAACATTTTTAATAAGAGTTATGTTTTTTTGTATACATCAGGGTTTTTTATACATGTTTAACATTTTTGAAATAGATGATTAACAGTTTTTTTCTCAAATGCTTGATTAACATATTTTAAATATATGATTTTTTTCATACACATTGTATTTTTTGTATACATGTTCAGTTTACATGAGAAATATTTTTTCTATACGCATTTAACATTTTACAAATGCTAGATTAACATTTTTCAAATGTTTTTATATAGAGTGTGTTTTATTGTAATAAATATATTTAGAATATTTGGTAGTACAACAAAGGTAAAAGAAGCAAAAAAAATGAAAAACCCGGAAAAACAAGGTTGTGGCCTCCTGTGAGCTTTGTCGGCCCAGTCGCGCACTCCCTCGAGCGAGGCTACCCTACGTCTCGCGTCAAGCCAGAGATTGGTGTGCCCGGTCCAGGATGCCATCCAAAAGCCGAGCAGAAGTTGAAGCCCATGGCTTGCCCAGAATCCAAAGTTGGGCTGACCACATAGACGTCAAGCCCATTCGATCCTCATTTGGCAGGTACTAACAGAATTCATGGAGGGATGGCAAATATACCTCAAATCTCAAGAATACCCTCTCATGCGAGAATAGGGAAGAGAGAAATCCTTTAGAGGGAAAATAATAGTAGTTCGTATTTGAGTTAGTAAACCCCAAAAGGAATTGATGATACATATATGCCCAACAACCATATCACGTGCACCTAAGTATCCTTATAACTACGACCACGGGTGGAGTGTGTTCCCTTCATGCTACATGAGTAACTAAACTTCAGCACCTTCCTCTCATATGTAATCTTTCACAAAACAATGGACGAAAATTAGGAAGGCTAGCATGAGAATAGAAGACATCAGGAATTTAGTGCTTACATTAAAAATATTTTGTGCAAGGGTGTGCATTGCCTTAGTGCAAAATTATTATCTGCTAGAAGATGCCAACAATGAGGCTTTTGCAATCTAGGCAATTGTGTGATATCTAGAAAGTCAATGTACTGCCTCGATTGCTTCCCGTCGCAGTCTTCTCTGGATTATTAGTCCCCATTCGGTATGGAGGAAAACAGTTTGGAAAGCTATCGGAAAATGATTTCTAAGGAATTCTAGCCTATTGAAAGATCGTGGATGTCGCCTAGAGGGGGGGGGGGTGAATAGGCGTTTTAAAATAATTACGGTTTAGGCTTGAACAAATGCGGAATAAACCTAGCGGTTAATTTGTCAAGCACAAAACCTAAAACAATTAGGCTCACCTATGTGCACCAACAACTTATGCTAAGCAAGATAAGCAACTATGTGATAGCAAGAAATATGACAAGAAACAATATGGCTATCACAAAGTAAAGTGCATAAGTAAAGAGCTCGGGTAAGAGATAACCGAGGCACGCGGAGACGACGATGTATCCCGAAGTTCACACCCTTGCGGATGCTAATCTCCGTTTGGAGCGGTGTGGAGGCACAATGCTCCCCAAGAAGCCACTAGGGCCACCGTAATCTCCTCACGCCCTCGCACAATGCAAGATGCCGTGATTCCACTAAGGGACCCTTGAGGGCGGTCACCGAATCCGTACAAATGGCAACCCTTGGGGGCGGTCACCGAACCCGTACACTTTGGCAACCCTTGGGGGCGGTCACCGAAGCCCGTCAAATTGCTCGGGGCGATCTCCACAACCTAATTGGAGACCCCGACGCTTGCCCGGAGCTTTACACCACAATGATTGAGCTCCGTACACCAACAACCGTCTAGGGCGCCCAAGCACCCAAGAGGAATAAGCTCAAGGTACCAAGCACCCAAGAGTAATGAGCTTCTCAACTTGTAACTTCCACGTATCACCGTGGAGAACTCAAACCGATGCACCAAATGCAATGGCAAGGGCACACGGAGTGCCCAAGTCCTTCTCTCTCAAATCCCACCGAAGCAACTAATGCTAGGGAGAAAAATGAGAGGAAGAACAAGAAAGAGAACACAAAGAACTCCAAGATCTAGATCCAAGGGGTTCCCCTCACATAGAGGAGAAAGTGATTGGAGGAAATGTGGATCTAG